>NW_014577421.1:223114-224969 GCF_000485595.1 Priapulus caudatus
GAAAGGGGAAAATAAGTCCCCGGCTGTGGACTCAAACCTGTAATCCTGGCTGAGTAAGACGGCTATGTTCTAGCGATTAGTGCCACTGCGCCGTTAAGGTAGAGTAGACCCTCCCAGATCGTTGGCTGAATTCTTGAAAATATCTGTATAGTGTTCCTTTAGGCTGCGGAGTTTCTGCTAGTTATGCGATACGGGAACTATATTCGGCTGGAACAACTTTTATATATTACTCGCAAAATTGGCCGCTCCGGCGGCAATTATTCGCGCTCGTTAGCTGATGAACGTGAGCGGGTGATTTCTTAGAATTCCCAGGCGGCCGCATGGATTCCGAGGTAATCGTTTTCTAGTTTATTTTAGAAAACAAATTAATTGACTTGAATACCGAGTACATATAGTACAGCGGACATCGATTCCTTTACTAACATACAATATTTCTGTCGCCGGCTATAGTTTCATTTCATTAGTACAACAACATCTGGTTCGCTACACATGACCTTCTTATATCCAGGTGGTTTTCTCTTCAAATTAAGGCTAATATTAATTATACGAATCCGCTTAATACGATTTTTTTTTTGGCCCGTCGTTTCCGTACTAACGGGGTGCGAGCTTGAGTTAATTGAATGTGTAGTAATGAATGAGGGAGTTTAGGGGCTTTGCAGTAATTTCGTATCTATTTGTGAACAAATTTACTGTGCGTCTACTAAAGTTTTTACATATTAATATAAACACGAGTGTTAATTCAATACGACTCCTGATGTTATCACTACAGGCAGTGTATTGATACATCTCTGATATAAACCTATTATAAAATACCTTTGCCACAACGCCTAATGTAATGATATATATATATATATATATATATATATATATATATATATATATAAACACATATAGCACTAAAATCAAAGTTAAATATGTAGTTATGAATTTATTGCATCGAGTGAGCTTTCGACACAACGTTTCTTCCTCAGATATTGTCAACATATTCAAATTTGATTTTAATGCTATGAATCCATTTGTGCCCGTGTGTTTTTCTCTAATTTATATATGGGAAAAAATAACTTATTGTGTGATTCTTATAATCGTACATGCACGATACCTTGAAATACAGAAAAATAAAAAAGTATATGAAAAAGCAAACGTTAATGAATTTGCTTGATGAAATCCGCGTCACACGTGTGTTCCTCAACAAGAAAGCAGAATTGCTGCATTTTATAACGTTGCATCGTAGACAAACTCACCATTTCCTGAACGACCACCATTCCCTCAACGATGAGAGCAATGACTATTCCTGGAGTCAGGAATCCGGTGATCAATAGCAACAACTGATACAGGAGAAACCACCACATGTTACTTTTTTGCGACAGCAATTGCCTCGAATCTACGTAGATAATAAAGAGATAAAAAAGGCATGCTATTACCAATAGAAATATAGGACAATTCAGTAAAATACCAATTAAAAATATATTAGCAACGTAAACTATTAGGTGATGAAGAAGCCAAAAAAACATTTACAATACAAAAAGTAACAAAAAAAATTAACAGTAAAATAATAAATGTTAAAGATATTAAAGTTAACACTAAAATCATATAGACGCCGTTAACGACGGTTTCGTACTTTTTAGTAAGAAGATGTTGTTACACAGTGTCGAAGGGTACCATCTCCGACGTTGACGATAGAACTCGGGCAGGGATTCGGGCGCATGCGTATTAGCCCGTGCATCTGCGCAGTAACTTGTCTGATAACCGCTTTTTAGTACCAATGTAGTCAGCCATCGGTCTTCTCCTGCACAAATGATGATTATTATTATTATTATTATTATTATTATTATTATTATTATTATTATTATTATTA
>NW_014577421.1:225535-226122 GCF_000485595.1 Priapulus caudatus
GACGTACCGTGAATCGTCACAACCCAATGTTGTCATAGAACGAACCCGGATTTAATCGGTGTGTTCATGCAACCAGGATATCGCGTGGTCAACAACTGATACGACATGGAGCATTCCTAGAACGCAGTATAAGAATGAACAGAAGCCTTTTCTCACGCTGTGGATCACGACATATCTTGTCTCGGACCCCATCCGGATTTACTCGCCCCGTATGCTAGTGCAAATGCGACATTGCTTCGTGTAATATTCGGATAATTTTTTAGAAACCCGGTAGTAGACGTATCAAATGCCACATAGCTTCGTGTAATAAGTGATATACTGATTGTTATAAGTGGATTATTGTTATAAGTGATATATAATAACTGATAATTTGTTAGAACCCCGGTAGGGGGTAGACGTATCAAATGCGACATAGCGTCGTGTAATAAGTGATATACTGATTATTATAAGTGGATTATTGTTATAAGTGATATATAATAACTGATAATTTTTTAGAAACCCGGTAGGGCGTATATGTGTGTGTGTGTGTGTGTGTGTGTGTGTGTGTGTGTGTGTGTGTGTGTGTGTGTGTGTGTGTGTGTGTGTGT
>NW_014577421.1:226392-230545 GCF_000485595.1 Priapulus caudatus
CTAGCTCTAGTACTATAGCCCGCGTACAGTTGCCGCTGCGGCTATAGTACTAGAGCTAGTCTTACCGAAGCAAGGACTCCACCAGCTCCTCCATCTCTGCTTCTGTTTCGTGCCACATGGTGGCGCATATGTAGATTTTCGCATCACATCGCTGGTGAGGCTCGTATCCGCTTCCGGCATCGCTTACGGAAAGCACTTCCCCCGGAATGAGCGATGCATCAGAATTCTGAAGGTTTACTTCCTCGAACGTCATCTCTGCACGGAAAAGCATATATGTGTGTTATGTTCGGTACGAAGCTACACTGCTCGAGCAGTATGCACACACGCACACGCACACACGCGCGCGCGCTCGAGCACCCGCACGCACACGAAGACGCGCACACACACAAAGACGCGCACACACGCGAAGACGCGCACGCACGCACACACGCACGCACGCACGCACGCACGCACGCACGCACGCACGTAAGCACACACACACACACACACACACACACACACACCACACGGACAGACTAATAGATATACAAGAACGCACACCTATAGTACTCACCTGCTCTCGGTCCTGCTCTCTACTGCTCACGTAGAGACGGCAGCGTCGCAATAAATACCGAGGGTGGCCGAGCGGCGGGGTCCTTAGAACAAGATAAGCTGTGACGTCACAGTCGACGTCACAGTCGTACCGAGCGCAGAAGATGGCGTGGGCGAATAGAACGCGAGCCGCGTGCAATCCTAGGATAAAATGCATATTCATCACAAAATATAACTCCTCTGGCGAGATATTGTGCATGCATGCGCTAACACACTAACGTAGCCAGATTGTGTACTGGCTGGTATAGGCAGCCGGGACCTTACATGCAAGGTCTTCCTCCTATTTTTTTAAATAATGTCTATTGATGGAATGTTATCATATAAATCTATGCTAGGCTAACTCCTCTTTATTTTAAATGCATCTTTGCAAAATACGATTTCTCTCGGGAGATATTGCACATGCGCGCGCACCGTGTTAGGCGTGTAGTGCCGTCTGAGGCAAACTTTATAATATAGCTTGCTAACGGGGAGAGGGGATGGGATACTTAGGAAATGCGGCAGGGAAGATAGCTGGGGGCGGTAGAAGAAGAAGGAAGCTGAGTGAGGGACAGGGGAGGCAAGGGGAATGAACGCGAGGGCATAAAGTAGGTGTTTTGTACCCTACATGCTAGGGCGCTCTCCTAATTATAAACACAGGTCTACTGATAAAAGTTTATTAGAGAAATCTATGCTGAGATACCCCCTAACCATTTTAAATGCATATTCATCACAAAATATAACTCCTCTGGCGAGATATTGCGCATGCGCTAACACACTAACGTAGCCAGATTGTGTACTGGCTGGTATAGGCAGCCGGGACATTACATGCAAGGTCTTCCTTCTATTTCTTTATTGATGTCTATTGTTGGAATGTTATCATATAAATCTATGCTAGGATAACTCCTCTTCATTTTAAATGCATAATCTTTGCAAAATATGATTTCTCTCGGGAGATATTGCACATGCGCGCGCACCGTTTTAGGCGTGCAGTGCCGTCTGAGGCAAACTTTATTATATAGCTTGTTGGGGGGAGAAGGAATGGGAGACTAAGGAAATGCGGCAGGAAAGATAGCTGGGGCGATAGAAGAAGAAAGAGGCTGAGCGAGGGACAGGGGAGGCAAGGAGAAGGACTCGAGGTCATAAAGTTGGTGTTTTGTACCCTACATGCTAGGGCGCTCTTTGAATTATAAACACACGCCTACTGATAAAAGTTTATTAGGTAAATCTATGCTGAGATACCCCCTAACCATTTTAAATGCATATTCATCGCAAAATATTACTCCTCTGGTGAGATATTGCGCATGCGCTAACACACTAACGTTGCCAGATTGTGTACTGGTATAGTCAGCCGGGACTTTACATGCAAGGTCTTCCTCCTATTTCTTAAATGATGTCTATTGATGGAATGTTATCATATAAATCTATGCTAGGATAACTCCTCTTCATTTTAAATGCATAATCTTTGCAAACATGCGCAGGAGATTGTTGGCATATTCACCAACACTGCACCTCTTTGCATTGAGCATTTTCTTTTGGGACTCTGAAATCTCTGTCCCAGACCACAGAGTCACCTTTAAGACAAAGTACACTTGGAATTAATTTAATATATATAATGCAGGCCCGGTATGCATGTACGTCTATATATATATATATTTATTAGCTTGTCAACCCAGCCACAGCCATGAGTCACACGCGCACTCACACCCGCAGACAGCGACATGCATGCAACGCACACTACACGCACCGCGGCGCAACCACAACACCACACCCACACCACACACACAATGCACAGAACACACACACACACACAAAACACCCACACACACACACATCACCACATGCTCCACACGAACACACCCACACAACACCACCACAACACAACACCACCCACAACAGCCAACACACACAGACCACACCCACAACACACACCACCCTGCAAATATGCATTGCCATATATTGATAATGCCCAAATTGCGCAGTGTACTATATATTATATTTCTATTAGTACTAATTTATTATATCAATACAAGGTAAAATAGATATAAATGTCTGCTTATAAAACAAATTTACGATATCATATTTATAATATTTCACATTATTTATTTATGCGTTATATATTTATTATTGAGTTTAAACCAAAGTAAACATTATATATATATATATATATTAGTCTAGCTATATATATATTGGAAAAATATATATAGGGCCTACCATGTTAATCAATGGTTTGTCGTCGTCATCTCGCACATCATCTGATTCGACTGGACTTGCACAAGGGGAGTCCCTTGAAGCTTGACAGCGGATAGATGTAGCGGCCGGTGTGTCTGTTGATCGCATGGAAGAATTAAGTTCTGTCGCTCGGTTGCCTTGCGATTTCAGTTCCTTGACGATTTTTAGCAAATCTGGTATGTCTGAATTGTGAAAAAATTATATTTCTTTATGGGATATATAATATAATTGCCTATATAATTAGTGTGTGTTTTGCGCGCGCTTTACAACAATCATAATTATCATGCAACGTAGGTACGTTATGATATATATATATATATATATATATGGCTATAAACTCGCGTTTTTGATTCGCTAAGATCCTGTGTAAGTTTTTATTTTTGCGTTTTAATGTGCCATTTTCTTCTTCCAGTTCCATAATTTTTTCCCGGATTTCCCTGCTTTCCTATCAATTAATGTGCATGCATGCAATTATATATATATACAGTGTATATAAATACATAATTATTCATTGTGGCATTTCGGCTTGCATGCATGCATGCATGGGGCTGGAAATCTGTCTCAATGTTTAATTAAGGGCCACAGGCACTATTAAATTGGTGTATAGTTATAATTTTGGATCTTGCAACATGTGACTTGTGGCATTAACTCTGTCAAGAATGTCACACCAAAAAACCGCATAGATGCATGCCAGTCTCCAGTTTGCTTGGAGACCATTTACCTCAGAACGTGCTTTGATCATCTCATATTCATTGCTTGCTATTACTGCATATGATCGACATGACCATCGTGCTGTAGAAACCCTCTTTGGCACAGATACAGGACCAGATTTCACAGTCTTTAGTAAGTCTGTAAGAATTTCATAACGATCGATGTGTCGAAAATGTGAAGAACACATAAATTGCCTCGAGGAAGTGAAAATATGGCACTGCTGCTTGTCCAACTAGGTAAATACAATGGTGGTCTTATATTAGTGGTCAATACCAACTTGGTCCAAAAACCAAATCTATATCCACGAGCTGACTCGTGGATCTGCGGGGATGCGTTAATTTTGATTGTTCCCACGAGCTGACTCGATCGTGGATCCGCGGGGAACGTGTTAACAATTTTTTTTTAAACCAAATATGTGGAAGCCCCTGGTTTGTGGAGGCCCATGGGCAGCTGCCCACTCTGCCCACTCCTAAATTGGGGGCTGCTCCTGATATTATTTCTTTGGGGTGGCAGGGGCGTGTACAGGATTTGTACCAGGGGGGGGGGGGGAGGTCGATACGTACCAACTTGCGAGCACGCGAAGGGGGTCGTAAAGTTTAGTAAGTTAGACCCCGTTACGATGCGTTTACTGTCGCGAGCAGGT
>NW_014577421.1:230555-237414 GCF_000485595.1 Priapulus caudatus
GCGTTAGCGTTGTAGTCGTCGTAGCGTAGTCGTAGTGTATCGTATGTAGTGTGTCGTGTCGTGTCGTGTCGTGTGTCGTATGTGTGTGTGTGTGTGTGTGTGTGTGCGTGCGTGCGTGCGTGCGTGCGTGCGTGCGTGCGTGCGTGCGTGCGTGCGTGCGTGCGTGTATGTGTGTATGTATGTATGTGTGTATGTGTGTGTATGTATGTGTGTGTGTGTGTATGTATGTGTGTATGTAGGTATGTGTGTATGTATGTACAATTTAAATACATGCTGTTAACATAGTTTAAAAAATAATTATCCCTTCCTGCATGCTATAATATGCTGTATTTAAGCTGTTACTGACGACCTTGGCCACCTCCATGCATTCTAATGACGTTCAATGTATGTGTCCGTGATTTGATCATTTTAGGTTCGTGCTGAAGCTGAAATGCTTTGTTTCTTTTTTGTAATAAAATGGCGTAGCAAATGCGAGTAATGCAGGTGTTTTATGGAATAAAACTTGACGATTGTTGGAAACACCGTTGTTCAGGTCTCTGATCTTCGTTGATTAGATACGTATCGGCAGGGGCGTGTACAGGATTTGTACCAGGGGGGGGGGGTGTCTAACCGTAACCCAAACTTGCGAGCACGCGAAGGGGGAGTCTGGGGGTCCCTCCCCCCAAAAAATATTGAAATTAGACCCCCTTAGATGCGTTTTCTGCGCGAGCAGGGTGGGGGTCCAGACCCCCTGCCCCCCCCACCTGTACACGCCCCTGGGTGGACCCAATGATCGATGCAGCGCAGGTGATGATATCAGGAGTGAATAATAGAGATTTATATAGAGATCTATTATTCACTTTCGATGATATGATTTTATGAAATAAAAATAATTTCTGCTTCGTTATTTATAAAATCAGAAGTAGATAATAGGGAAGGAGTGACTTCTGACTTCTGATAAAATCATATCATCAAAATAATGGTTCTTCCTGGCGCTAGGCGCAATGCATCACGGGAACGGGAAACAAGGTGTCGGTAGCTGTTACTGAATACTGTGTACACTCGCCGTTACTGTAAAATACACCTTAACGACCGATGCAATATGTTAGATATTGAAGCATACCATATAATATAACTTGCATTTCCGCATACATAATTAAATATAGACCACGTCGTTAATTTACCTTTATAGCAAGCTAAATGGAATCATTTTAGCAGAAGACCGCGTGGCCTAATGGATAAGGCGTCTGACTTCGGATCAGAAGATTGAGGGTTCGAGTCCCTTCGTGGTCGATGATTTCTTTTAGAAACCATTTTAATTTCTTAGGTTATTTTCTAGTATAAGACCTGTCTTATAAGTAATGTGTAATATCTTACGATGAATTATTCAATTAAACAATTTTTACTCCTTTTGCTTTTTAGACCTATCCACCATTAGCTACGCCCATAGGGTCTATGGTATACCGGAACGTACCCTGGTAACTATCTAATATGGTTAGGGTTAGGGTTAGGGAGTAGGCGTAGGCGACTCCCTAGACTCGTTAGTGGAGTAGACGAGGTACGGTCCAGCATATTAAATAGTACCAGGGTACGTTCCGGTATACTGGACCGTAACCAGGGTACGTTCCGGCAGTACCCTGGGGGACATAGACCCTCTCAGCATTAGCTACTATAGCTAGTTGATATAATGAAAATCAGGTAGCACTTTGTTTCAATGCAAAACGGGTTTTACGCTCTTTAATTCAACGTAAATTATGTAGCTCTATATGTGCAAGCCGCTCCAAGAAGTTGTTTGTTTGGTATTGAGTGTTGTAAGGTACATCCTTTAGTTGTAATGCGTACCGAACTCGCTTATTGTATGTATTAGTTTAGGGGTCGTTCACAATTATCAACATTTTCACAAGTGTGCAAAGAGTACGCTTTTCGAGACCCTCCTTCCCCCCCCCCCTAAAAGTGTACGAAGAAAAATTTTGATTTTTTTCACACTATTCTACATAGAGATACTACATGTATATGAGTTACATGCAAACCCTGTTATAACGAGCACGGATATAACGAATTCTTGATATAAAGAATGAAATTTTCTTTCAGCGGGCCCGTGCGGGGCGCGGGTTGGCCGGGGCTCGGCGCGTCGCGGCGTGAGGATGTGCGCGATGCCGGCTGGGGCGCGCGGCTCGAGAAATTGATTGACATATTTCGGAAATGCTGAAAGTGTACGGCGGGCATTGACCCCCTCCCCCCCAGCGTACGTTTGTACGCTTGTGAAAATGTTGATAATTGTGAACGACCCCTTATATTAGTAGTTACTACGATGTGAACTGGTTGTAGCAAGCATGCGATGTGCTGCTTGAATGTTCTAGGGGAGTCTGGTTTGATCATGGTAAATGTGCATGCGTTTGCCCACGTGTGCATGTGCAAGCCTTTCTTTTGTCTTTGTGTGCATCACATATTGAAATCATCCGTTTCTATTTGACAAATTTGGACTTCAACGTTATTTAATAACATGCATCACCATTATTGCATTACAGGCTGTTGCTTTAGTAAAAAAAAAAAGAAAATCATAATTATATAAAATAACAGGAAAATAAGTTATTATCGTATTTCCAATACGATACAAGATATATCTATCTCTATTGATGTACTCCAGAAAATATAACATGAGATAAAAGTATGATTTCTGATGACTCGATGTTATTTTACCAGTTAATAATAATTTATCGTTACAGTCTGTTCGAAAAAACTACACCTGCTAAGTAAAAACTTCATTAAAAGTAAGTACTAAAGCTGTACCTCAACGTTAATTTTTTGCAGACATAACACGTGGGGAGACGAATACGTATAGAATACGTTCAGTTGATCTTCCATCGGCTGTGTGTGCTACATATAGCTACACTTATCGCCTCAAACCGCTGCATAACCAATTATATCGCTCTTGATTATATCATAGTCTTCTAAAATGGCATATCCTAGTCCAGCTGGATCCACATTTTATCAAGAGCTAATAATACCTCTTTTATTATAGCTCTTAAGCTCTTAAGGTCTTATTAGCTCTTGATTTTATTCATGTTGTGTAACTGCAACAGAAAACATGAAATTACAGTTTCTGTAGATTTGAGTTTTGCATTATCGTGTGTGGATTACCCACTAAATTACATTTTATACTCTTTTGTGCAATATGATCAACTAACTCTATTCACAAGCCAAGCCTGAGCCTGCAAACAAACAGTGATGACAGATACTGCGACATTTATCTACCTTCGTATACAGACTAACCTCATAATCTAATATCAGGACGAGCCGTCATTTGATAATAACCGCTGTAATCTTTCCTCTCCCTGATCACATTTTTGTAGAAGTTTCTGCAAAAAAAGAGAAAGTTAAAATTTGCTATATGGACATAGCAGATATAAGTCATAATACCCTGTACTCCAATATATATCGGCGAGTGTGGAAACACAGTGCTGAATTTTTAATAGGAGCAAGAGAAAACTGTACTGGCATTTTTCTAGACAGTGCATATGACAACGCCATGTTCTGAAAGTGCAAGTAACAATGCCATGTTCTAATAGTGCAAATAGCAAAGCCAATTCCATCACAGCAACTTGCACAGATTCTCCGTATTCCCACTACTCTTCTTCTTCTTCTTCTTCTCGGGCCACTACACTACACTCGACCTAGCCACTGCAGAACACAGGACCTTACACGGTGGTTGAAAACCTCAAGGTCTCTAGGTCCACAGGGCTCTGGTCAGTGGCGTAGCCAGTATGTAGCACTGTAGGCCCGGGCCTACACTTTTTTTGGCCAAGTTATCTTTTTTTTTAAAACACCCATAATTCAAATTCATAAGCTTGCTGGACGAGTTTACGAGTCTAGACAGGAAAAACGATTGAAATGAACGTAGCAAGAATATGGCTAAATTAGGTGACCTATTCTTCTGTCATCTAGGCTGTCATTTCTATCGCGTGCCATTTCATTCAACACTCTACCCGCCGAAAAAGACTAGGATATCGATCTTGTCAGTTTTTTAACATTTTAACTCGTTCGTAACACTATTTTAACTCTTTTGTTTTTTGGGTTTAAAAGTGATATTGAATGAGGTGTCTCAAGTTAGCAAGAGGCCAGGGAACCAGAATGAACACTCGGGAAGGGCCGTTTCCGGCCATCTGGGGGGTTTGTAAAACCAAAAATTTTCTTGTACGCTCCGCTCAGATAGTCGTGCCTACAACTTTTAAAATCCTGGCTACGCCCCTGCTGGTAAAAGGGGCCATTTCAGGAGATGTCCCATAGTCTGATCCGCCCCGCAGTCATATTCGATTGGGCCATCTTCAATGCATCCCTGCTACTCTGACATCACGATTAGCAGACCTCACCTGCAGCCGTGCATAGTGCAAGTGACAATGCCATGTTCTAATACAGTAAAAACCCGCGTATAAGAACATAGATTTTTCCAAGTTAGCCTCAATATGTTCTTATGTAAATGGTGCTTACTGAAAAATTAGGCTCAAAAGGTTCTTAAATAGGTTCTTAATTGTTTCTACTTTTAATATGTATAAGCTTATACTTGATTCAAATTGTGTTAAAATTTTCTTACAAGGACTGCAATTTTTGCTAATTAATACCCATGATGGGCTACAGTGTAAGTTTTTCAGTGCTTACCATACTGTATGATACAGTATGTATCCAAGGAAACAAAACAATATGCAAAAAGATGCACATTCATCGGTATTGTTGAGCTCGTCTTTTTTATTTTACCTGTGTTTTCATCTGCATGGAAAATTAAGAACCTACTTTAAAATCTTAGCCTAAAACAGGTTCTTATGTAAAGGGGTCTAAATGGGAAATTTTAGCCTAACAGGTTCTTAAAATCTATGTTCTTATACGCGGGTTTTTACTGTAGTGCAAACAGCAAAGCCGATTCCACCACCACAACTTGCATGGTTTGGATTCTCGGTATCCCTGCTACTCTGACATCGCAATTAGCAAACCTCACCTGCAGCCGCACGACTAGACTCTTCCTGCGCAGCCTGGCAGACTTGTGCTCGGCTCCTATCTCCAGCGCGTCGAGTTTCACGAGTCTTCGCATAAATTGTTCGGTCGCGACAGCCGCCCGCTTCGACAGCTTGCCGAGGGCCTCCCGCTTTTGCATGCCTTCCAGCCAACCCTGTCAGGGGGCGAACAACGCAGAAATACACGCTACACTAACACAATAAACTGATTTTATATATATAGCAGTATATAGCAGTATATATATATGTGTGTTGCTATATACACGAAATATAATATATACATAAAAAATAATATACACATACACACACATATATATATGTATATATATATATATATGTGTGTGTTAAAATTAAAGTTTATGCTGAGAATAAAAACTCGCAAGCCTGTGGCATACCGTATAACAATTTTAAGAGACATCCATAGCATACCTTCTCTATGCCATCGATTTCTTTTCCTAGTTCGAGCAACTGCTTCTCTGCCACATCGACCTCCTTTTCAACCTTCTCAACCTCCTTCATTTGCATTTCTTCTTCCGCAGCATGCTGCCAGAGAAAAAATTTGTCATCCTTAGCTGTGCTTGCATGGGTATATACATTAGCTTAACTCATTTACATCAGCGCTCGAATTACACGGCGCCAGTGCGGCCATTTGCCCTGATGCCCCACTCACTTGCCGTGAAGCCCCTCTTAAAATCACATTGTTTACTGCCACTAGTAGCTGTGCCCTTTTTTAATAGGTGATTTAATTAAAGATCAGATCAATTTACATCTTGATTAAAATCCAATAAGAGACAATCCAGAAATAGCATAGTCTTTAGTAGTACATGAATAGCAATAAACTCTATGATTAAATGTTGTTTACAGTAACATACTTTCCGGCCTATCAGCATTATCTTTGAACCATCACAAACTCCTGATGCTTCCAAGGTGTTGACTGACTGTAGGGTCTTACCTGAAATTCAATGCAAATTATTGCAAAGTGCTTCCTAAATATACTGCAATAAGGAAATCTGTTAATTGCAATAGCTTTACGACCAATTCACAGCTCGGATAACAATAATAAAAATTATTCCAATATTTCAGCTGGTATTTTTTTCTGGTAAAAAATGCATTGTTTATGTACCACATGCAAATTTAGCAATGGCACGTTGCAGGTGCACATGTACATACCTTTGAAAATTAGCTTTTGTGAAGCAACTGGCACATCAGTGGCTCTTTCAACTAGGGCTGCAAAATCTTCTACAGAAGAGGCGAGATCCAGCTCAATCACATGCTTCTTAGCACCTAAGAATGGTTTAGTGGTTACTGTCATGTAACATATGAACATAAACAAACAGTTCCAACTGCTTAAAGTCGCTTTTGATAAGGTGGAATTTTTCCTCATAATAACTCGCATTGCCTCAGCCCTATCATTCACATCTACAGTCGACCTCGCCTAAGTCTAATCCAACGAGACTGGAGGAAAAGCTTCGACTTACGCGGAAGTCGATTTTTTTACGACTTAAAAAGTAACTGCACGTTACTATTGTATCTTTGTGGTCGCGTGTAAATGTATTGTGTTGATATTGATGTTTTCAATTAAACTTCACGCTAGTGTTGCCTTTATCGCAATGTGTGTTCATGCATGTGTTTGGTTTCATGATGCAAGTCATTAGAGTTAAGACTTACGTAAAATAATAGAATAATCATTATCTTGCCCATACATTTATCGCTGTGGCTATATGCCCGGCAGCCGGCATATATCTGACGGCTGCCGGGCACGGTCTTCGATTTCCTAAATGCCCGGCAGTTTTTAATTTTCAGCGTTATCTCAAGTAAACAAGGGTTAGGGGTAGGGGTAGGGTTAGGGTCAGGGTTAGGGTTAGGGTTAGGGT
>NW_014577421.1:237866-244023 GCF_000485595.1 Priapulus caudatus
TGCTCGGCAGTTCCTAACCCTAACCCTAACCCTAACCCTAACCCTAACCCTAACCCTGACCCTAACCCTACCCCTACCCCTAACCCTTGTTTACTTGAAATAACGCTGAAAATTAAAAACTGCCGGGCATTTAGGAAATCGAAGACCGTGCCCGGCAGCCGTCAGATATATGCCGGCTGCCGGGCATATAGCCACTCTGTTTATTAAAGTCAAAACATAGGGAAAGATCGAAACTTTTGTGGAGCTTCGACTTGACCGATTTTTCAACTTGTGCGAGGTCGACTGTATACTATCCTACAGAGCATTTATGATATCTGATGCCTTCCCACTCTTCCCTGTTATTCTACCTTTCTGTTAACCTCAACACTCTCACCCGGCTCTTCCATGTCTATGGTTCCCTCTTTCGTCCTACACACGTAACACAGTACACTCTTGTGATCAAGCTTAATCACCATCTTTCTTCCCACACAGACTCTGCTGCATATATCTTTCACTGTTATGAGCTTCCACTCCCCTAGCCACAAGTTCCCTTCTCACTTAACACTACGTTGGCGAGAGGTGTAACAGTCGGAGTAACAGACGGTAACAGACGGAGTAACGACGTGTAACAGTCGGAGAGCCTGGTCGGTTTACCACTCCCCCTATCATTTTCCTTCTCCTTCCCCGATGTTACGTATGTTATGTAGCCTGCAGTGATACATCATGTACTACAACTTGCACGGTTGTATTGTCTTGAGACTTGACTGTCTATAGACTATTGTAACAACTGCCTTTGAAAATCTTTTTGTATAGGCCCCTACATTCAGTCATTCTGTCCAATTCCAAGCTGTGTCTCTCGATGCATAAATATCACATACCGCCATTGACATGGGTTCTCTGCCCATTTGATTCCGCGAGCATGGAATGGAGTTTAACTTTAAGTGTACTTCTACTGTCGTACTGTCACTACTGAAACTGAAAGCTTGTAGTGCCTAGATACAATAATGTCACCCAAACACAAGGGTAGCGCCACAGGCACTTGAAACGTCTTAATAAAAAAAAAAAAAGGTAAAGAAAGTACTAGTACTAGTACTAGTAGTACTACTACTAGGGGGCGCTACCCACAGGCACTTGGAACGTCTCAATAAAAAAAAAAGGTAAATAAACACGAAATGTACCAAAGTCTTAATGTTTCTCTACTCTATTTCGCCTAGCATAATCACCTGTAAATGCCGGTCAAATGCTCATCTGCAACACACAAGTACACCGAACGCCCGCCCGCGCTGTGCTGCGTGCACAAACAACATGAATAAGAGCTCTCTTATTCATGTTGTTTGTGCACGCAGCACAGCGCGGGCGGGCATTCGGTGTACTTGTGAAGTTGTGTGTTGCAGATGAGCATTTCACGGGCATTTACAGGTGATTATACTAGGCGAAATAGAGTAGAGAAACATTATTGTCATTAAGACTTTGGTACATTTCGTGTTTATTTACCTTTTTTTTATTGAGACGTTCCAAGTGCCTGTGGGTAGCGCCCCCTAGTAGTAGTACTAGTACTAGTAGTAGTTGTTGTTGTTATTCGTTTATCCTCCTACTTCACGAGGTCATGGTCACAATGTAAACCCTCTTTGTATCGTTAGCTACCCCTGTAGTAGTACCCCTGTGTTTGGGTTACATTATTGTAAGGCCGTATGCGAAATGGCTTTGTTCATTGACTTACCATAGCTAACAATTACTTTTTTCATAATTAATTTTAATATAGACTAGTAATGAATCAATATCACTGGTATAATTTAAACATGAACATGCGTAACGTGTCTCAAGAGCGATAAGACCACATAACATTACAGTGTATTTGTTTTAAATTGAATTTTCTGCCATATTGGCAACACTGCAACAATAGAGAACCTGGCGGTGGAAGACAGAAACTAAAGTTCCCGCGCCGGTCCTACTAAACAGCGAAATGTGCTACTAAACAGCGAAATGTGCAGGAATGTGCGCTGAATGTGCAAGAATGTGCAAGAATGTCCGCGAAATGTGCAGGAATGTGCAAGAATGTGCGCGAAATGTGCAGGAATGTGCAAGAATGTGCGCGAAATGTGCAGGAATGTACTAAACAGCCAAAATGTGCTACTAAACAGCGAATGTGCTAACTGAACAGCGGAATGTGCTACTGAACAGCGAATGCTGCGTGAATGGGTCAGAATGTGGCCACTGTGCATCAATCTAACTGCGCAATGTATCAAAATGTGTAAAAAAAGTTATACTAACAGCGAAATGTGCTAGCTAAAGCAGCGAATGTGGTAAGAATGTGGCGCAAGTGTGGCATCAATAACTGCCGCAATGTATCATAAATGTTAAAAAATGTTATATCTGAAACAGCGGAATGTGCGCGGAATGTGTAAGAATTGGCGCCTAAATGTGCATCAAATAACTGCGATCCGCAAGTATCAAAATGTGAAAAAATTGTTATACTGAAACAGCGAATGTGCTACAAACAGCGAAATGTCTAGCTAACAGCGGAATGTGTAAGAATGCGGCCCAATGTGCATCCAATAACTGCCCGCAATGTAATATATACAACTATCAGGTGCACGAGCGAGTAGAGAAATATTCAACCTCCATCAATACTCAAAGCGTGTATCTATTCACCCCTTGTGCATTATTTTATTTATTATAAGATTATTATTATTATTTATTTATAAGATTATTTTCGTAAGATCATTTTCGTATGCGTGCGTGCGTGCGTGCGTGCGTGCCTGCGTACGTGCGTGCATGTTTGTGTGTGTGTACGCGCGCGTGTGTGTGTTTGTTTGTTTGTTTGTTTGCGTGTGTGTGTGTGTGTGTGCGCGCGCGCGTGTGTGTGTGTTTGTGTGTGTGTAAACTCGATCTACAGCTGCCATCGATATACAGCTGCCATCGGCCGTCCCACGTTTAGTGAGCTAGTATGTTGTAGTATTGTTGTGCCGTGCGTGCGGCGTGCGTGCGTGCATGTGCACGTACAGTGCGGCAATGCGGCGGTTAACCTACACGTGCGTGCATGCGTGCGTGTGTACGTGTGCAGGTGCGTGCGTGCGTGTGCAAGTACACGTGCGTGCGTGCGTGCGTCCGTGTGTGGCGTGCTTGTGCAGTAGGTACACTGTGTTATCTTATGATCTCTGTGATTCTTCGAGTTTATTGAAGAGGCGCGAGTGGTTTTAAATAATTATAGCAAGTATCTCGGCGCCGTAAACAGTAATAAACTCCGCGATAAGATAATAAACATAATTTTAAGAAACATGTTTAGGCTAAAATTTCCGAATTTAGACGCCTTTACAAAGAACCTGTTTTAGGCTTAAATTTAAAGTAGGTTCTACATTTTCATCAGATGAAGACTACAAAGAAACACAGGTAAAATAAAAAAGACCGAGCTCAATCAATATCGATTGCAATAAACAATGCAATGGCTAATGCCAATGCCAACAATAAGCAATCATATCTATTAATAAGATAATATTATATAATATCATATAATATATCATATAATATTATCCTCAACCATAAAAAAACAAACCTGTGCAACAAACTAAACCTCATATAACACGACTTACACCTAACAACTACTGTACTGTAACTACTATGCATCACAGTCACTAAGCCGCGCCGTAGCGCGGGTTTCAGCTGTACACATTAAAAGTAGAAACAATTAAGAACCTATTTAAGAACCTTTTGAAGCCTAATTTTCAGTAAGCACCAATTTTATATTAAGAACATGTTGAGGCTAACTTGGAAAAATCTAATGTTCTTATACGCGGTTTTTATGTATCGGCATAGCTAATATACCCAGTGGAGGCCTATGTCGGTAAGAAGTTAAATTTAAAACAATCATATGGCGCGAACGATTTGAGTAACATTTCTAAAATTAGATACACATAGAGCACATGTCCTAGCTATAAAATCTCTTGTGATTTTTGAGTATTGAAGGCAGCGATAAGTCTAATTAAGTTACTAGCGGACCATTGTCACGCGAATCCATACAGCGCTGTACTTGAGCGCAGCGGGTGGAACCATTTGGAAAACAACGATGGCGTCCAGCGATCACATGACCGTTTGTTCCGACTTCGGTCATGTCTGCAACTCTTGTACAGCCCCTAGGAGCCCCCAGGGACCTAGCACACCGCAACCACGGGAATTATTCTGGGCAGTGGCCTTTCACGTTACCCGGGACCAGGCGCGCCGGAAGCCAGTTTTGGATTGGGGGGGGGCAAAGACCTAAGGGGCTCACGATTTTTTTATCGTGTGTGCGTGAGCGCGGTGTGCGTGAAGCGCATGTGTGCTGAGGCGCGTGTGTGTGATTTTGTGTGTGCGTGAGCACGTGTGTGACCGTGAGCGCGTGTATGCGACGTTTTGCGAGCGCGTGTGTGCGACATGTGTTCGTGAGCGCGTGTATGGCGACGTGTGGTGGCGTTGACGCGGTTGCGACATTTGTGCGTGTTGCGACGTGTGTGCTTTGAGCGCGTGTGTGTGTGTCGTGTGTGCGTGAGCGCGCGTGTGTGACGTGTGTACGTGAGCGCGTGTGTGCGGCGTGTGTACGACGTGGAAGTTGATGCGTGAGCGCGCATGTGCGTGAGCGCGTGTGTGCGTGAAGTGTGATGTGTGTGTGTTGAGGCGCGTGTGTGTACGTGTGTACGTGAGCGCGTTGTGTGCGGCGTGTGTAACGTGGAGTTGATGCGTGAGCAGCGCAATGTGCGTGAGCGCGTGTGTGCGTGAGTGTGATGTGTGTGTGTGAGCGCGTGTGTGTGACGTGTCAATGAAATTGTCAATGAAATCTTGTAAACGAACCGACGAGTGTGAACAGCCCGACAGCTGTTTGTTTCTGGCGTGTCTATATAAATATGCTATATAATTGCCAAACCCTAGCTAATCTTGCATAATTTTTTTTTAAATACACCACCCGCTAGCCTTTATTCATATCAACATATCAAAAATGAGCGCAAAATCGCGGTTGAGCCTCAACTGACAATGGCAATTCTCCATTTTGGCAGAAAAAATTGCCGTGCTCGAAAGTACGTGAAATTGATGGCCGTGTTCCAAATAGGACGTTAATCCTGCGAGCAAGGCAGTAAACAACTATGCCAAATTCAAAAACATGTGGGTGCGAACGGTTTCCTGAGTTACTCGTTGACGCGTAGCCAAATGTTGGATGGACGGACGGACGACGACCCATGGCAATAGCTCAGCTTGACGAATGTCAAGGTGAGCTAAAAATAGCAATGAAACAAATGCGTAAACTTCTATTTATTTTAGAGACAGCAGGGAATAAACTTATCATAATTTTTTATATTTCTTATCTATGAAAACATCAAATTTGAGTGCCATTTGATAATAAACCATTGATTAAATGACCATTGACAATAAAAAATATATGTGTAACTACCGTTTCATGTGTAAATGGTATTTCAGCTGGCAGTGTATGGACATATTTTGCACTCAAAATACTAATAACTGAAATAGTATGCATTCAAACATGGTTATGTTAAACAGTTTATTAATGAATGTCAATTAATTATTGAATGTTAGTTGCTAAAGTGATCACCGTCACGAAATTTCTAGCAACCATCAGTAGTATATTTGTGTGTGATTTTGTACAAAATAAAATGTATGAAAAAACTTTAGTTTTCTGTTACCTTTTCATGCTTCTATACCTTCTTATATGGCCCTAATTTGGCCGGTGAAAACCGAGAGACGCCAGTATCTGAACAGGTACCTGAGGGAATAGTGTTTGCTGAAGGGGTCGTTGTCGTATCAGGTTACTACAATATGTACCCGAGGTACGTATATGTATACACAAGTGTAGCCAGACCTGTATCTTCTCCAAGCATAATAATGTACCCTATGTTTACATAAACGTACCTGCCCGCTGAGATGGAGATCGAGTGAAGATGGTCATGGAGAAGGAGTAGGGGGGCAGGAGGAGGAGAGAAGCGAGGAGGGAGGAGAGGAGAGAAGGTGATGAGTCGGGGGAGGAGGAGGAGGAGGGGAGGTAGAAGGAGCGAGAAGGTGATGGAGATAAGAATGAAGACGGCGCAATGGAGGAGGAGTAGGGGGCAGAAATGGCGGAGGAAAAGGAAGAAGGAAGGAGGAGGAGGGGAGAAGGTGATGTGAGTAGAGGGAGGAGGAGCAGGAGGAGGAAGAAGAG
>NW_014577421.1:244033-251842 GCF_000485595.1 Priapulus caudatus
CCCACCATTTCCTCCCTCATCTCTCCCCTTCCGCTCCTCCTCCTGCCCTACTCCCTTCACCTCTCTACCTCTCCTTCCTCCTCCCTCTCCTCCTCTCCTCCATCTCCTCTACCCCATCACTACTCCATCACCTTCTCCCCTCCTCTTCCTCCTCCTGCCCCCTCCCCCTCCTCCATCAGCTTCTCCCCTCCTCCTCCCCCCTCTACTCCATCACCTTCTCCCCTCCTCTTCCTCCTCCTGCCCCCTCCCCCTCCTCCATCAGCTTCTCCCCTCCTCCTCCTCCCTCTACTCCATCACCTTCTCCCCTCCTCTTCCTCCTCCTGCCCCCTACTCCTCCTCCATGACCGTCTTCATTCGATCTCCATCTCAGGGCCAGGTACGTTTATGTAAACACAGGGTACATATATGTTGAGAAGATACAGGTCTGGTACACTTGTGTATACATATATACGTACCTCGGGTACATATATCTGTAATACCTGATACGACAACGTAACGACCCCTTCAGCAATATAGTGTACGTTAGACAACAGAAATTTAAATCGGCTAGATTTTTGCAAATTTAACCAACGTAAAAACATTTTTATCAGGTGAGAGTTTGAGGATATATTTAGTAACGTTAGTTCTTACTTTTAATGTAAAAAAATGGCAATTTTTTTTTACAAATTTCATCATAGAAAATTCGTGACGTAGTCATGCAATAATTGATAATGAGATGTAACTGCATGTGTATGAATAATGCAATGAGAAAATGGTGATGGAGATGTCAGATGTTCATGATGACAGAAACTTTGGTGATAAAAAATAAAGACCTTTCAATAAATGATGGACAGTTTTAGAATGTCTTAATTCTCATATGTACAAAGCTATTAGGTAATCTCGAAAGTTGTTCACACATGCATCTTTACGTTCTTGGCTAAATTAGTACTGAAATAATTGCATGGGTGCTTTATAAACATGTATGAATCCTATATATACGTAAAAGGCAGGGTATCAATTATTGGGTATATAGCTAGGGTACGTACCCAAGCATTTATCCATATATATCAACTAAGTAACAGAAAACAAATAACATGTATTTGTTCTACATGTATAAAGATATATTGAAGTTTACACACATTTTATATTGAGCAAATCTTGGTTAAATTTGATTTTATTTGGACCTGGACACGAATACAGTACGTATGGTTCCACTTAATTGCTATCACACAGAACCCTTTGCACAGAACCGAGACAGCGAAAGTTCGCTCCCGAATCTCGTGCATGCTCAACGACTGGCAGTTCCAACAAATCAGTAAAATTAGTGGTGAAATGAGATTTATTATACATTATTTTTACTGATTTGTTGGAACTGCCAGTGTGCTCGACGCGTAACTACGTACTCGCTGGCACATTTTAACGTGGGAAACACATAATATTTATGAACAGTACAGTGCGCAAATACACCCCATATATACACCCCATATATACTGGGCACACCGCAAAGTACACTTTAGTACAGTCAGGAGTAGATAATGGGGAATTCCCTATTATGTACTCCTGGTACAGTCCAACGCTGTTTCGCCGGCGGCCGCCGTTTCAATCACCCATCGGTCCAGTTCGTAAGGATGACGATTGCTGATAAACACAAGAGCATCGCCAGTGTTGAATATTGAAAATGGCGCGACTTCGTTTTCCAGGACGGCCTGGGCAAAGATTTTCTCAATTCGGTGTTAAATACGGAGCGGAATCGAATCAAATAGTAACTGGAAAACAGCGGCAACTAACTAAATACACAGCTCAAGATTTGGAATATTTCCATGAACAATTTGGAGGATCAGAAGAGGTAAAATGTTGAATTGAATGATAGCAAAAACAAGTCGAGACTTGTCGTCCCAGTTTCAGCAAGCTGATGAAATCACAAATACTAATAGCAATATGATTTTATCATTGTGATTACTGTGTGATGTGAGTTTATGTGTGACACCTCACCGTAGTGAACAGTACTTAGTAATTTCTCCGAGTCAATTTACTGGCCAAAGTAATGCGTGGTGAAATTCGGGTAAACAACAGAACAGGCAGCAGGTTGCTGCATAGATACAATAATGTAACCCAAACCCAAGAGGAACAGAGGAAGGGTTACAAAGTGTCCCTATCCTTTTATGCGGAGGAATGCCCGAGTGAATCACTCGGGCCGGTTTGCTGGTGCGTTTTCAGAGACTAGAACTTCCAAACTGGGTTTATTCTCAACACGAACCTTTCTCCGCTATCCGGGAACTTACTATGTATCGCAATACTCTGTATTAAACTTGTAAGGGTTGGATCCTTACACGGTCGGTTCTCCTGGCCGTCTGGTAGAATGAAGCACACCGAGTCAATCCCAGGCGGTCCTTATATACGCTGGCAGTCGTGGCCTTGCCTGGCTTGCCGGGAATCCTAGGTTGTAGGCTGAGTGTGAATCCTGTAGAATCCCGTAGAATGGCTTCGACTCGTATGTGACGGTAGACAACTTACATTCTCCCCTCCTTCGAAGCAGAGTCCTGGGGGAGAGTCTTGATGTCGACCGTATCACATGCTAAATGCACTAGGTACACTTCTCATAGCATTGGTTATGTGCTGCCGCTACTATTGCTCATAGCGCCACAATCGTTCGCGCATAACTGGCAGGATACTTTTGCTCTTCCCCTGCCGAGTTATGCATTCACTTGGACGTATTTACATTCGACCCGTGCGGCCCGTTGCTTGGCCTTCTTCCGCGTGTGTACAGCGGGTTCGACTCTCTCTCCTCCCCCCAACTGGAGGTCAAAATAAGAACACAACTTACGGCCTAGAAAATTTTCAGCCGGCGTGTGCCCAGTCGTATCATTAAGTCTGACAAATAAAAATCCCAAACCTTATGCTCCCCCGAGACGTACGACTGTAATATACCCTTTCTACCCAATGCCTTGCCGGGTTGGAGAAGCGCCGCCAGTGTCAATGACAGTATCAACCCAAACAGGGGATACCCGAACTAGCCCCATGGGAAAAGACCCATCAAACTCCCCGGGGGCAGTCCCAACCAACTCCGCAGGGGGAGTCCCAAACAACTCCGCAGGGGGACTTCCAAACAAATCCGCAGGGGGAGTCTCAACGCACTCCACGGGGGGAGTCTCAACAAACTCCGGGAGGGGAGTTCCAAACAACTCCGCAGGGGGAGTCTCCACAAACTTCGCGGGGGGAGTTACCACCAATATAACCTGTTACAAAAATTCGAAGTGACAGGCGGCGAATATACTGAGCGCCATTTCTGTTGACCTGTGACGTACGCATTCCCAATGCGCATAGCGATCGGCAAACGCAGCGCCCTCCGATTGGTCGGTGAATCCGCTCTTCAAACCGAAGTACGTCACAGCTAGGTCAACAGAAAAATGGTCTCAGGATATTCGACCGCTCCGTCACTTCGAATGTTTTTGTAAACAGGTTATATTAGTTTAGAAATACAGGAGTATGTGCCGATACATAGTAAGTTTCCGGATAGCGGGAGCAAGGTTCGTGTTGAGAATAAACGCCAGCTGGAAGTTCTAGTCTCTGACGCACCAGGCCAAACCGCGGGCCTCGAGTGATTCACTCGGGCATTCCTCCGGCACAAAAAGGAGTAGGGAGGCTTTGCTAAGCCCTATCCTCTTGGTTTTGGTGTTCACATTATGTATCTAGTTCGCTAGGACTGCACGTCGTAGTGCGCACGGTAGTGTAAGCGACGTAAGGCGAACTTGTGGCTAGTAGCAGCTATATTCAGCATATATAACTTATAACTATTTAACTAGTATACTATATAGTATAGCAAACATTCAGACATGTATCACAAAACTTGTTTAATTTGGCACGACTTTTAATTATGAAACGGCGCAAACTTTCCTGTGCTTTGGTGCTCTCACTTTACAAGTTTGACTCTTCACGGGCCACCTTCAAACCAATGTTCATACGCATCGATCGAATTAATCAAAATACACAAGGCTGAAGGTATATAAACAGTCTAAAATTTACCGACAAGCCAACCATCTTCCATGATGTTATAGATTTGGGCAACTTAACGCCCGCAAAACACTGGTAAGGCGTGTTGAGAGGGCTAATAGGCTGCGTTCACCGTCTCGACAGCTCCCGCTATCTGAAGCAAGCACATGACTTATTGACTAAGTTTCATGCGAAATTAAAAACGCTTTTATTTAATTTTAAATATTACATTTGAAAATTACAAGATGATCAAATGAAAGTCGTGTATATGTAAATGTGCACGGATTGGGAGCAAATAGCGCGTAGATCATTAAAGTAAATCTTTTCGCAGGTGCTATGAGCGTCCGGAACTGGTCGCCTAGCCATTCCAGGCTAGAGCGATCCGGACATCCACTCCACACATGATTCGCGCCGACTTGCGTACCCACGCATGCTTGCGCAAACCGTATATGCTCTGTTGATTGCCGTAATATCAATCACTATTGCACGGCTGTCGTCTATCCTTTCATCGTCCTCTTCTCGCCATCTCTCTCTCTCCTCTCTCTCTCTCTCTCTTCACACACAGCACACACACACACGACGACAGCACACACACACACACACACACACACACTCTCTAGTCTCCTCTCTCTCTCATTCTCGGATCTCTCTCTCTCTCTTCGTCTCTCATCTCTCTCTCTCGTCTCTGCACGCGCGCACGACACACACACTCGGCAATCAAGGCAGGCGTCCCCGTTGACCGCAATCATGCGTACGTGTTAGCGTGTCGCAAGATCGACTGTGTGAGATGGAGTCCTACTGCTTTTGGGTTACATTATTGTATCTACTCTTCAGCGGTACTATATCGATATATGTCGTGCGTGTACGCCTGCATTGTCCGATGCACCAGGCGCGCAAATCCATTTTGAGAATGTGGGGCGGGCCACGAGTAGGGCGAGCACGCGCGATGGGGGGGTCTGGTAACATAATGTTTGAATTAGACCCCCTCAGATGCGTTTTCTGTGCGTAATCATGGCGGTTGTCCGGACCGGCGAATTTTTTCCCCACACTTGAGTTCCGGACCCACGCAAGATGATGTTTTTATCATAAAGATGGTTCTGTTATAGTATAGGGTTGTGATTATAGTTAGGTTCAGTTGTTAGTGTTAGGTTCGGGTAAGTGTTAGATGGTAAGGTTAGGGTTAGGGTTAGGATTATTCATTTTACATTGTTGCTGTCGAGAAGTCGACGTGAATGGGAGTGCGCTGATTGGCTGTGGTCTGGAGACTCAAGTTGGGAAAACAAATTTTGCGTTCGGGACGCCCTTCCCCACCCGTACAGCGCCCACTGAACTACACCAACAACACACACGGGGGGTGCCGCACGCACGCACGCAGCACGCACCACAACACAACACCACACACACCAGCACCACACACACACACATCACACAACAGTTCGGTTTGTCATAAGATTACAAAACAGGGTGTCCACATGCAGATCCTATTATTATCTTACTCCTGATAAAATCAAGAAAACAAAACGTGAGAAGAAACCGAAGTTCATTTAGCGTGTTTGAGGCTAATCACAAATATATATTGTCGCGTTATTATTGTTGGTCCAGTCATTCATATATGCTTGTATATATTATCATCAATTTGCAATAAAAATCACATTATTTAATACGCGAGGCTCAGTTACTCCGTGTCCTCGTTTGCGTGAATATAGCTCGCTGTTGCCAGCCTCAATGCCTTGAATCAGCTGTTGCTAATGTGAATGATATCTTCCTAAACTTAATAAACATACTTTCTCTTGATGATTTCTGCAATAGAATTATTTTAATATAAGAAAAAATTCGTGTTAAAAAAAGAAACGTACTAAATTTAATGCAGACAAATTTTTCTTAAGTTGTGCATGATCATTATTCATGCTCTCAAATGCAGCTTGGAATAAAATGAAAGCGTGGCAAAAAGGGCAAAATAAGCCAAATCTTTGACGCACTATCACACACAACTAAAAAGGTTCTCAGAACTTCACACACACACCACATGCACACACACACAACACCGACACACACACACACACACACGCACAACGTAATCTACGTCGACAAAATCATGCTGACCAAAATCGTGGGGGCGACGATTTGATAGATGTCCGGCCCCTCTAAAAATTCGTTGCGTGGGGACATGTCCCCCTGTCGCCCCTGGATTTGCGCCCCTGTGCCCCACCGTACCCTGACTTTCAGCCCTTGCGTATATCGCAAAGCTAGCTCTTCGTTTTAAAAAAATGGAAAATAAATTGAAAATATATGTCAAACATATAGCATACATTTTAATTTGGATGCTAATGTTTTGAGGTTTCTTCTATGTGATGTGCGTATAACTGACAGAGTGTATGTAATTTACGACATCACGGTTGGCTGAAGTCAGGGTACGTGGCGACTATGCCCTAGCTAGGGTACGCAGGCATCATATCGTATAGTACCCGACAGGGTTACTTAATTTCCGATATATTGAACCGTAACGCATCGTACCCTCCGATAGTACCGGGGCGGACATGACGCCTATCAGCGAAGTAACCGTGTGATATTTTTAATTAATTTCTACTCCGCGTGCTTATTTGCATTCTCTCTAGTGCCCGGAATTTCAGCGAAAAAAAATGCAAAAAGCTTTTCTAAAAGACGAAATAGTGCAAGCATGCCAGAGGCTTTACTGTTGTTATGCCCTCTTACATTTATGCAGAGTGCAGGGCATGAGGGCGCTGTCACAGTACCACGCAGCAGCGCGACCGCCAGGAACGGGCCCCGCCACTACATACGAATGCCCGACGAACTGGTGGCGGATCGGAAAACAAACAAAATAGAAGCCAAACGCAACGCAGCAGAGAAGTGCTAGAGCAGCTGAGAGAACTGCTACGTGGGCTGTGTTTGAATGACATCCACGCATTACACTCCGCTTCTCATGGTAAGCAGGAGGTAGAGAAGGGAGTGAGCGCAAGAGAGAAAAAGAGAGGGGGGAAGACACTGTTTGATGGCTTCCAGCGTATTTCTCTCTCTTGTGTATGGAGCGTGGGCCGTGTCTCTGAGGCAGGTTGACTAAGAGTGCACCATATATCCACACGTTTTAAGTTCTGACCTATGTCTACGAATAAGTGCTCATGGCAGTTCGTAGTTACGCTTTCGAAGTCATGCACTTGAGATTCTGGAGTAAACTTTTGCCAAAAGGTCATTAAAACGCGACTTGCTGTGTCTCCGTTCCGTGTCACAGCACTTGGACGTTTCAATAACAATATAGTGCTAAATAAATTATGAAATCTATTTTACTACCAAAGTCTTATATGTTTCTATATTCTCATTTCAGCCTATTATTGCCGACAATTTCTTGTAAAGTGCCGTCCAAATGCCTCATCTACAACCAACACTTGGCTGCCGCCAAACAACATTGCTGCCGCTGCCACATCTTACACTTAAATATATTATATATATATATATTAATATAATACTATATATAATATATTATTCAATGTGTTTCCGCGTTGATAAGGCAAGTGGAACCGTACGTAGGCCTACTGTGTATTAGTCCGTATGTGTTGAACATATGTGTTGTATACTTCTATGATTTGTCCTAAGGTTGAAATAAAATCACACGTTCAACAAGATCTTGCCCAATATAGAATGTGTTGTAAACTTCAATATACATGACATTGATAGAATCTATAATACATCGTTAATTTGTTCAATTTGTTGTCTGTTACTGTTGGATGAAAGTATAAGTTGGTTACAATTGATATCCTGCTCTTAGGTGATAGATACATGTTTATAACGGACCGCCTGGAATGATTTCAGTACTAATAATGATCT
>NW_014577421.1:251867-258047 GCF_000485595.1 Priapulus caudatus
AATAGCTTAGAATGCACCAAATTGCACCATTCTTTTAAAAAAAATTCCGGACCCCCCTAGCATGGCGATGACCTACGGTCCTCGCATTGCTCGCTCCTCTGTTTGCTAATTAAAATTTCAGCTGAAAATTAAATTATCCAATCTCATCCCTGCATTTAATGTTGTAACGGTTCTTGTCTGAACGTAATCGTAACGTAAAACTCGTCATCGTAAAGATTTAATAATAATAATGAAATAATCGTCACAGCATTTCTAATCTGCGTTACTGCTTCAGGTTGGTGTCACTCTGCCGTTGCTAATTCCGCGCTTCCTTCCGCAGGGGTTCTTACAGACAAATGCTGCAGCGGGGGCTCCGCATCCTCCCACGCAGGACGTCCGTCGCCACGACGACGCAACATAAACTGCAGGGCAGCGACGCGAGTCGACGCGTCTCGTCCGTCGAGGCGGCCCCCGACTCGGTCGAGGCGACGCCTGCCTCGACTGAGACGACCCCCACTCTGATCAACACATCAAGGTCACTCACCGGCGTCACGGCAGATTCGCTACCCGCCTCCACGCCGCGCCGGAGGCGCCATCCAGCCACCAAACCACGATTAGACTCGGAAGTGCCGGCGACTACGACTGCGCCTCCTAGTGGCAAGGCATCGTCGCGCTCTGCCGCGAGGAAAAAGCGCGCGACGGCGCGCGCCAACAATCGGCGGACGAGCGAACCGGACGCTGTTTCCGCGATGATGGCAGACGCAGTCGCGCCGGCGAGCGAGGGCAAGCCGGAGGTTGTTACCGCGGCGACGAAGGGTAGCGAGGTGGAGGGCGTTACCGCGGCGACGAAGGGTAGCGAGGTGGAGGGCGTTACCGCGGCGACGAAGGGTAGGAAGAGGTGGAGGTTGAGGATACGCGTGGGGCGGCGGCGGCAGCGGCGCGGCAGGCGAGGCGGCGGCAGCGGCAGCGGCGAGGAGGCGACGACGGTTTGGAGGTGGCCTCGCGTTCTGTGTGAAGCACGCGCGAGGAGGGAAGGAAGTATGTGCAGAAGATCCGCACGGTCACACGGACAGCTGACAAGCTCATGCATCAAGGGATCAAATCACATACAGGTAGTGATCGATTACGACCATCGTAACAGGTAGTGATGTGCCGCGATTACACATCGTACAGGTAGTGATGCGCGAAGCACATCGTAGCAGGTAGTGATCGATTAGCACAATCGTACAGGTAGTGATCGATTACACATTGTACAGGTAGTGATCGATTACACATCGTACAGGTAGTGATCGATTACACATCGTACAGGTAGTGATCGATTACACATCGTACAGGTAGTGATGTCCCGATGATCGATTCATTGTAATCGAAAGTCAGTTGTTTGCAGCAACCGCCTAAGCGCTCGATTATGAAAATTAATAATCGATTACCCCCAAAAAAAATTAATTTAAAATGAAATTTGCCAGCATTGATGAAATGACTTTATTGTATTTTTTGTGTTTTTATTGGTTACTTTTCTAACCTACACCAAACATAAGCAAGTATAATACTGTTAGATAGCTTTTAGAATATTGTATTATTATTATACAGGGCATGAACTTCAGATTTTTTGCACTGGCCCAGAGGGCTGGTGACAGCAGTTTTCCACCAGCCCTCACAATTTTGGTTTTTTCTCTCAAAAATAAAGATAACACTGTTTCACTGACTCTTGCTTGTCCGAAAAATGTTGTAGTGTGCGGCATCGCATAGTAGCTGTAAAAACAGATTATAATGCAGATCGTGAATGATGTCCGAAGTGTTTTTGTCAATGTCACGTTTCACGCTTGCATTCTCGATTTCAAGTTTGTACAAATGTTGCTAAAGGGTGGGCCGGTGCTAATTTCGCATCCTGCAGCAGGGGTAGAAATTAACTTTTGAACAAGGGAGTCCAACGCCCTGCCCTAAAAAAGAAGGATTCCGCATCAAAATGAGGGAGTCCACTTTCTGAAGTTCAAAACTAAAGATGCAAACTAAATAACGCATGTGCTTATTTTGAAGATTCATGTGGTCTGCCAAATTTTCTTTGGACATTTGCTGAAAAAATATGATAATTCCGCGAGGCCGTGCTCTGGAACGAACTAGTTAGTATAGCAGAATTTTCAGGGAGTCACACGGACTCCTGCATATGTCAAAGCAGGGAGTTCGACAGTAAATCATGGAGTATTTGACTCCGGACTCGCGTTAATTTCGCACGCTGCTGCAGGTACAAGCACGGCAATTTAGTACACAAGACCAGCATCAAGACGGTGCACGCAAAAACGAGCGGGGAGGCCACCAAACCGCCCAAACGTGGGGGTCGCCAGCCAAAACAAACAGTGGCGCCGCCTGCCGGGGAAGATAGACTGTCTCCGACTGTGCGCGTCGAAGACGTGCCGGCGTCGCCCCCTAGTGCTGTTACACTGGCAGATGGCACCACTATTAAAACCGAGAGCGACTCTTCCGTCGGTATTCCCTATGCAATACCAGGTATGCTCTTTTGTTAACGCTTGTCTTCTGTGTGAATTAACTGCTGTAATGTGGTGTATCCACCTCATCCGCAAAGTATTTGTCTGTCCCATAGAGAGGTTTTTTTTTTGACGTTTACATTTTTCGTCGGCAGCGAAATGCGGCGCTACCACAAGGCACTAGTTCATCCCATAGAGAATGTTCTCTTCTTCACGTGTTCTCTTGTTTCTTGTTGACAGCGGTACATGCACTGTGGCCAATAGTCTGTCCCGTAGCTCGATGCTTACATGTTCACTTGTTTTTCATTGTCAGCGGTGCACCTTCCGCGACCGCCCGGACTCTTTGAGCAGCCTCTCATCGTCGCGGGGAAGAGGCAGCGACGCATGACGACCGTCGCCGAGGAGTACCTTCTGGACGAGGAGATGAGGAAGAGAGGAGCGCGCAGCATCCCTCGCGAGGAGCAGCAGGTGAGCTGCACAGAATCCTGAAGCCACAATATAGAGAGGGAGAGAGAGAGAGAGGGGGACGAAGAAAGGGTTGCATGAGCAGAAAAGGGGCTATCTGAATGGAAGAAAGAGTTGGTTCAGCAGAAAGAAGGTTATTCGGAATGGAAGAGGGTTGGGTGAGCGGAGAGGGAGGTTTATGGGAGTGAGAGAGAGAGAGAGAGAGCGGTCAGAGCGCGCGGTCTGGGCTCAACCTACGTACCCGCAGTGCTTCGTTCTTACACCTGCCCCGCACCCTTATCAGTGAGAGCACCCTCCTCCATGTTACCTGCTGTTACTGCCCTCGATCAGCATTCGATTTTCCTCGTCGCGCTAGGCTGACCAGAAAGCCACGCTGCAGAAGTGCCTCCAGATCGTCAAGCGTGCGAAGAAGAAGCTGAGCGGGAAAACCGAGGTTGCCATGACGACGGCGACGGAGCGGCGGAGCAAGGACAGACTGCCGACGTCGTTGGTGGAATGGGCGAAGAAAGGTTTCGCGAAGATCCGACCGAAGGTTAATTCGGCAGCGCAGAACCTTCTTCCGCCGCCTTCGCTGATCAGGAGAACATACCCAGAGGCTGACCGTAAGTTAAGTGGCGCCACAGGGCGTCGCGTGCACAGCAAGTTGTGTGTATCAAAGAGGAGAGTACTTCGGAAACTTAATTGTGATATTTGGTTCATTCTTAGAACCCTCGGCAGGCTCAACGAAGTCCGTTGAAGTGTGAATTTTATGTGTTACCCTCGTGGTAGTAGATTTAGATTTTTCTCCATTTTTCTTCCATTTCATGTTCATATCGTTGCAGTTAAAACTGGATGGCCAGCTAAATTGACACAAATTCAATGCTCAGTGCTAAAAACATGAATCTTGTTTTGCTACCTAATTTTGTAATAATCATAAAACTGGCTCGTTTTTCTGCGCTCGCTTTACAGCCTACCATCCGCGCTGCATGGTATGCGACACCTACGCCTTGCACACAATCAGCCTCCACTATGACAAGCTGGTCTGCAACAGCTGCCGCAAGTTCTACCGCACGCTGTTCACAGACATCGGATTCGAACGCTGTCGGACGATGGGTGAGCATTCTATATCGCCTGCGTGGTGCTGCTGTTTGTGAGTATAGAGGGCGCCACCGTGTGACAGTGTCACCATGCAGGCCACGTCTTTATGGGACGGTTTCACCATGCAGGCCACGTCTTTATGTGACGGTTTCACCATGTAACCAGTGTAACTATACTGCGGATGTTACTCCGTGGTGTCACCATGGGACGGTGTCACTATACTGGGGGTGTCATTCTGGGATTGTGTCACCATGCCAGATGTTAACCACTATGATTTATTCGTATTTTATACGAATTTCTATTCCTTTTGCACCACTACGACCAGTAGTGATGTCATGATCATCGATTATACTCGATCATCGGTTGAACAGTGGCTCGAACCAAGCGCTTGATTATCAAAATCCATAATCGATTTCATCAACAACAACAAAATAATAATAATAATTTTTTTTTAATTTGAACAAGAAAACTTGGAAAAGTGATGAGAATCAGTACATGTATTATACACACAGTAGTAAACAGTGCAAAACAAACAGTAAACAGGGCAAAACAGGCATGCAGTTTAAAACTTGGATGCGCCAGCCTAAATTGACACAAATTCAATGTCCGTGCTAAAAACATGAATCTTGTTTTGCCTATCCTTTTGTAATAATCATAAAACTGCGCCCGTTTTTCTGTGCTCGCCTTTACAGCCTACCATCCGCCCGCTGCATGGTATGCGACCCTACGCCTTGCACACATCAGGCCTCCACTATGACAAGCTGTCCTGCAACAGCTGCCGCAAGTTCTACGCCACCTGCTGTTCCAGGACATCGGTATTCGAAACGCTGTCGGCGATGGTGAGCTTTCTTATATCCGCCTTGGTGGTGCTGCTGTTTTTTGGTATAGAGGGCGCCACCCGAGGTGACGGCTGCACCTATGCTTAGGCCACGTCTTGTATGGACGGTGTCACCATGCTGGCGACTGTCCTGCTAGTGTAACTATACTGCGGATGTTACTCGGGGGTGTCACCATGGGACCGGTGTCACTATGACTGGGGGGTTGTTCATTCTTGGGATCGGTGTCACCATGCCAGATGCCAACCACTATGATTTAGTGGCGCGGGTAGGGGTGTGTGGATAGCGGAATTTCTATTCCTTTTTGCATCCACTACGACCAGTTGTCATCAAACTACGAATTTCACTGTGATTGTGCAAAAAAAAAATTTTTTGTCATTATTGTCATTTGTTGTCAATTTTATTGTCATTGTTTTAGACCCTCATACTTGCCCAGGAATTGCCATCTCAGAATAAAAATTTCCCGGGGGGGGCATTGCGGTATCCCCCTCAAACTGACTAATTCTGATGCCCAGAAAACTACAGATTGTTCAAAATATGTGTTCGGGATCTCTGCCATGCAGGGCACGTCCATCTATTGATGGGTCACATGCAGTGACGTCCTCTATGTGACGGTCCCTCACCGTTCAACCGTTGTGCTGATTGTGTCTCTCCGTTGCTGTTGTCACAGGGGAGCTGTCGTGCGACTGTGGCCAGTTCGCACGTGTCGCGCGCCTGTGTCGCATGATGGAAATGTGATGAGCGTATTCGGGGACGTCTCGCCTTACGGCAACGCAGACACAGTAACAAGTTCACGAGGCCCAGTAAAGGTACGTCACTCGCGAGCGCGCGCGACGGGGTATCGAGCCGTAGCGGCCCCTGTTACGCACAGCGTAACTATGATAGGGGAAAGTGGTTTAAAGAAGAAGGGTGTTCGAAAGAAAAGAGGGGAGACGCAATAGGAAGGCCAGGCGAGAGCCAAATATGGAAGGAGCGGGAGGAGCCATAGGAAGGAGGGCGAGAGCAATGGGGAGCGAGGGAGAAGCAATGGAGGAGGGGAGGACAATGGCGGAAGGAGGGGAGTATCAATAGGAAGGAGGGGAGAGCACATAGGAAGTGAGGGAGAGCAATATGGCATGAGGGTCGGAGGAGCAATAGGAAGGAGCGGGAGATCAGATAGGAAGGAGGCGGAGAGCCATTAGAAGGAGGGGAGGCAATAGCGAAGGAGGGCGAGCAGCGCAACTTAGGAAGGGGGTGAGCAGCAATAGCAGGACAGGCGAGAGCAATAGCTGAAGGAAGGCGAGATTCAATATGAAGGGGCGGAGAAGCAATAGGAATGAGGGAGGCAATAGGGAAGGAGG
>NW_014577421.1:258072-265103 GCF_000485595.1 Priapulus caudatus
CCCGATACGAATGCAACACACGCATACGATGCACACGAACGTTAACGCGGAGCACGCAGGCAGGTTCAACACGCTGAGTAACGATTGTAACGGGCATCATAGGTTACTTGGTGCTCCAAACGACTTGATCGAAATTAAAAGAAATTTTGGTACATATTTCGGCCGGATGACACACACTACGCCAGTTTGTATCAAATACGATTCACTGTGAGTCATGGCAAAAAAAATAATTTTTGTCATATTATTGATCATTTTGTTGTCAATTTATGTGTATTTTGACCATCATACTGCAAGGAACGATTGCATTCTCAGAATAAAAATATTCCCGGGTGGGCATCATGCCGGATCCCCCTCGAAACTACTAATTTGATGGCCAGAAACTACAGATTGCTTCAAATATGTGTTGGCATCTCTGCCATGCAGGGCACGTCCATCTATGTGACGGTGTCACCATGCAGGGCACGTCCCTCTATGTGACGGTCCCTCACCGTTCACCGTGTGTGATTGTGTCTCGTTGCTGTTGTACAGGGGAGCTGTCGTGCGACTGTGGCGTTCGCACGTGTCGCGTGTGTCATGAGGAAATGTGTCGAGGTATTCGGGAGTCTCGCCTTATACCGGCAACGGCGACAGAAGTAAAACAAGTTCAACCGAGCGCCCAGTAAAAGGTACGCTCTCGCCCGCAGCGCGCACGCGGGTCGAGCGTAGCGGTGTTAACGGCACAGCGTAACTATGAAGGAAAGGGATGGTTAAAGAAGGAGGGTGATGAAAGAAAAGAGGGGAGAGCAATAGGAAGGAGGGGAGAGCAATGGGAAGGGGGGGAGAGCAATGGGAAGGAGGGGAGAGCAATGGGAGGAGGGAGATCAATAGGCAGAAGGAGGGGAGAGCAATAGGAAGGAGGGGAGACAATTGGGAAGAGGGAGATTCAATAGGAAGGAGGGCAGAGATTACAATAGGTTAAGGCACGGGGGAGCCAATAGAAAGTCGAGTGGGAGAGCAATAGGAAGGAGGGGAGAGCAATAGGAAGGAGGGGAGAGCAATAGGAAGGAGGGGAGAGCAATAGGAAGGAGGGGAGAGCAATAGGAAGGAGGGGAGAGCAATGGAGGAGGGGAGAGCAATAGGAAGGGGGGGAGAGCATTAGGACAGGGGGGAGCAAGTAGGAAGGCAGGGGGAGCAAGTAGGAATTTTTGAGGGAGCGGGAGAGCAAATAGAAGGAGGGCAGGGACGCACATAGGAGAGGTAGGGCGAGGCGCAATAAGGCAGGCAGGGGAGGAAATAGCGACAGGAGGGAGAGCATAGGAAGGAGGGGGGGAGCATATGGAAGGGTGGAGGGGTGTAGGAAGTTGGTCACGCTACACCTCGGCCGCGTCCTGCGTGCCCGGCGCACGGTACGCGGTCGGAACAGAACGTCGTTTACTACATATAGATCGCACTGTGGTTTCCGCGTCAGTCATATATTGCTGATAGATGGTGTCAGGTCTACTCTGACGTGTTTGTTATGATGTATCTTGCCGCTTGTTTTTTGGCGTGCGGCGGTGTGAAGTGCAGTTGATGTCACATGTCGTGGTGACGATCGCGCGGCGGCCTCGGGAAGGAGGGGAGAGCAATAGGAAGGAGGGGAGAGCAATAGGAAGAAGGGGAGAGCAATAGGAAGGAGGGGAGAGCAATAGGAAGGCAGGGAGAGCAATAGGAAGGCAGGGAGAGCAATAGGAAGGCAGGGAGAGCAATAGGAAGGAGGGGAGAGCAATAGGAACGAGTGAGATGTAGGAAGTTGGTCACGTTACACCCTCAGCCGCCGCCGCGTGCGCTGCGCACGTATGGGTCGGAACAGCACGTCGTTTAATACTATAGAATCGCACTGTGGTTTCCGCGTAGTTATATTGCTGTAGATGGTGTAGGGTTACTCTGACGTGTTTGTTTTTATGTACTTGCCGCCTTGTTTTTTGTCGTTGCTGTGACAAGTGCAAGTTGATGTCACATCGTGGTGACGTCGCGCGCGGCGCTTGTCCCCGAAAAGATGTCAGTTGCCGTTAACCTCGTGGCTTTTCTTTACCTCTACAGTTAAGCAGGAGGAGCAGCAGGAGGAGGGTTTGTTATCGAGCCAGACTGCTGGAACGGAGGAGGAAGCATCTGCCGGGAAGAAGAGGAAGAGAAAGAGTCAGAAGGATCTCTCCTCGGGAGAAGCGGCCAAGGAAGAAGGTGCGATGCCAAAGCCGAAACGGAGGAGGAGGTTGAAAAAGAAACCACTCCATCTGGGGGAGGGACTCATAAAGGAGGAGGGGAAGGAGGAGGAGGCGGCGGCGGCTGCGGAGGGACAGGCTCCGAAGCCGAAACGGAAAAGGAGGTGGTTTAGAAAACCCGTCTTTTTCGTTGAAGAGGAGAAGAAGGCGCGAGGGAAGAACAACGCCATCTCCACCGACAACGCCGCCGAGACGCCGCCAGATGGCGCCACCAACGTGAAGCAGGAAGTCGACGATGCGGCAGAAGTTGACGCGGCCACCAGGCGGCGCCCGCAGATGCGTGCGATGCTGCTCGTAAAAGATAGCTCGCTGCTCAACATGAAACTCGCAGATGCGTTGAAGCGGCGCGCCATCCAGGCCCAGAAGGGCGTCGCCCAGAAGGGCGTCGGCAAGCAGCGGCGTCGCAAGCCGCTGCTGCTGCCGCCGAAGAAACAAAAGCTGCAGGTGGCGCCGCCGGCGAGCGGGGAGGATGCGGTGAGGTCGTCGACGCGCATTCAGGCGCGCATTGTGCGACACTTTGAGAAGATGAGGTCTAACGCAGGGGAGGAGGCCGAGGATGAGGATGCGGAGGAGGGGAGGAGTCCAACGAAAGCCGAGTGTCAGGTAGGCACGATTTATATTGATAGTGATGATGATGATGATGATGATGATGATGATGATGATGGTGACGACGATTATGATGATGAGGATATCGATACTGATGATGACGATAGCGACGGTGATGACGATGACAACGACGATGGTTAGCATGGGTGTTTAGCGTCGTGTATTGCGTGTGCAGGGACCGAGGATTAAACACGTTGCTCGTCGGATGGAGGTGGCACTGGGGAAGCCCGCCATGGCCGAGGCTACCACCCTGCACCTCAGCGCTCTCCCTGATGATGAGAAGACCAACCTGAGGTCCTCTGATGACAGTGGTAAGATTGGAAGAATGAGTAGATGTAACAAGATTAATGGTTGTGAAAGACGGACATGGGTTGTAGAGGTGGAGGAGAGGGAGCGGATGAGGAGAATTCCTTGTGAGAGACGAAAGGAAGAATGTGTGAGAAAGAGATGACACAAAAAAATGTGACACAGATGAGAGGGAGAGGGACAAAGCGAAACAACGAATGTGAGAGAGAGAGAGAGAAAGAGAGAGACAGAGAGAGAGAGCGAGCGAGAGCGAGAGCGAGAGAGAGAGAGAGAGAGAGAGAGAGAGAGAGAGAGAGAGAGAGAGAGAGAGAGAGAGAGAGAGAGAGAGAGAGAGAGAGAGAGAGAGAGAGAGAGAGAGAGAGAGAGAGAGAGAGAGAAGAGAGAGAGAGAGAGAGAGAGAGAGAGAGAGAGAATGAATGAGGGATGTTATACGTATAACGAGATAACCCCCCATCACTATACACCTCCTTGTATACTCCCCCGCGAACCTAACACCTCGCTATCGTTGTCGCACAGATGATGAGTGGTCCGTCGCTGGCAAGCCCAAGAAGAAGGCGGGGTCGGTCGGCAGCGCCACGCCACGGTCCACGCGATTCCGTCGCATCCGCTGTGGCCGCTGCCTGCCGTGTTGCAGGAAGGATTGTCGGACATGCCCCCCCTGCATGTACGTTACGTAACCCCCCTCCCCTCGCTGTCACTCATCCCGCGTAGTCGTGGCAACGGCGCGCCGCCTCCCGTCGTTTCCGTAGTATTGGTCAATAGGGTCAATGCTGACACTTCAGTGTCCGTGGCTGCTAGTGCTAGCGTGTAGATTGTGTATCATGTAGAGCCTCGTGTGTGAGTGTTTAGTTTTGCGAATTGCGAATTGCAATGAGGACAACAGGTGTGCTATATCTCTACGGAAGTGAAATCTAAATCTCACACTATTTTGACTTGCTGTTTACAGTGACATGAGCAAATATGGCGGTCGTGGAGTATACAAGAAGGGATGCAAGTAAGTATCTCTCATAGCATGGATAGCTATTTTATTTCACGTGGTTTCGTGGCGTAGATGTAGTGATCGTGAGATGAGATGGGAACCGAGAGCACCAGATGGAAACTGAAGGGATACGATGGGAACCAAGGGGATGTAATGGGAACTGAAGGGATACGATGGAAAATTGGGGGATGATGGGGTGAGCGCACGGGATCAGGAAACTGAGGAAAGGTGATGGGAATAGACGAGGTACTATGGGGACCAGGGGAAGCTGTGGGAAGCGAGGGGATGAGAAGCGGCGGGGATGTGGCGGAAACTGAGCGCCCAGCGTCGTTGCAGGCTGCGTATCTGTGAGAAACCTCAGTTTGGCCGTGACATCAAAGATGGCGTCGCGAAGGGTATGACAATCAGCGCTGCGGTAAAGAAAGTGCGCGGGAAGGCCTACAAGCACAACAAGCTACAGATGGAGCCACAGGTACTGTTGACACAATATAAAATAATAAAACTAATAATAATAATAATATTTATATATATATATATATAAACAAAGTCAAGGAATTGGCTATTCCAATGTCTACTGACCTGATGAAGAGATGTAATCTCGAAAACTTCTTAATTAAATTTTAATTTGACTTTGTTTTTATCTACATGGGTGTTCGCTGCGATAAGCTTTAAGCGGCGGGTCGCAACTATAGGATATGGCGCTGTGCTTAGGCTTAGAACAATATCCTCGAAAAAATGGCCGTAAATATGTTTTCCACGGAAATTCTCAGCAAAAAATCTGCTAATATCTCAAATTTTTTTCTAATATCCCCATAAATGTTAGTAATGAATATCTACAGTTATTTCAATGTAATTGTCATTTTAAACATATTTATTGTGTGCGAAAAAAAAATTCATACGCTGTTTAGCGAATCTCCATTCGCGTGTTTTCGCCCGGAGCTCCGCGCGCACTTAAAAAATAGTGCTACATTGGGCAGTGGTATGCCCCTTGAGTGTACGAAGGCACTGGCCATGACAGTATTGCACGGGCCGCTGGATGGGTTTTTCTTAACTAGAAAAGGACAAAAAGCTCATCTCTCAGCTAAAATCGGCTTAATATTTGAGAAAATTGAATGTTATATCTTCTAAATAATTAACGGATTGTTGCTAAAATATCCAGATTTTATAAATATTTCCAAAACGTTCTAAATATCTTACAAAAAATATCGGCGGATATTTGTATCTGGCCTATCCTGTTGCAGACCGGTGGCAGGTCACGCCGAGTCGTAGCTTAACCAGTTGAAAAATTAATTTTTTCATTTCCGGGCTCTTTTTTGGGGGGCAAAACCCCCCAAAATTTCAGGGGCTACTTTTCATTTTTCCAGGCTCTTTTCGCACTTCCAGGGCGACTTTTTTTTCGCAGTGGCTGTTTCGCTCACATGTACACACAAGCACAGTAAGCTAATACCTGTTGCTAATACACACTGCGGCGGGGGCGCGCGACAAACACACATCACGACGGACACACACACATACGCACGCACGCAACGCACGACCACAGCGCACAACACAGACACACACACGACAATCGACACACACACATCGCACACAACACGACAGGGACACACACACATCGCACGACTCAGAACATTCAAGACAGTTATTACATCGAGCTGACAGACTAACATGATAATGCACAACTCACATCCAAGCCACAAAATGCACGACTTGAAATAGTGAATGGAATCGCAGTTCAGTCCTAAACACAGAACTAAATTAGGGCTAGCAAGAATAGTGAATGGCTTGCCTGTACGAGCGGAGGATCGATTGTTTATAAATCGAAGTCTCTTAGCGGCTGGGTCGGGCAAGGCCGCGCGTATAGGGCGCCTGGCAGGCTCAGGGTTTGAGAGGACGCGGCCGCCGAGCACGTGTGAATGGCTGTGCAGCAATCGACGGCTTCTTACGGATACCTCGCCGTACTGGCTGGCGTACCTGTGACCTGCTGGCACGGGCCGCCCATTGCGATATGAAGTATGTGGGGGGGCAACGATTGTTTCAGCGTCGGTACTAGACACTACTTCAAATTCATGTAGAGGTTGGTAATTAGTCTGGACTAATAGAAGAGTGTCGACACTGATGAAAAACTCTATTCGAGGGGATTGACCTAAAAAAACTACAATCGGGAATGAGCAGGAATCACAGAGGCCACACGTTAGTCGCGCGGCCAGTGGAGGAAAATATACGTGTGAATTCATCCTCATGAAATATCAATTAGGATTTCCATGATTACCTGTTCTTATACCATCTATCGGGTGCGTTGGTCCGCTATGGGTTCTAACGTAGGCACGCCCGCGAGGCGAGCGCACGCTACGCACGGCGCGCAGGCACGCAACAGCACGCTGCACTACATGGCACCGCGCCTAGGCCACACACGGCGAAGCGGAGCGCGTCACCGGCAGGCACTACCTTGTTTACTGCATTGACTGAAGTAGGTTCGCGCACACACAGACGCGACTGCAGCGCAGGACGCACCGCACTGCACGGCACCGGCTTAACTGCGACCTTGTGCCGCGACGCACTGCACGCACACCACGCAATGCACGCCCCGCAATGCACAGCACGGGCGCAGGCGGGCGAGGCACACGTAAGCGCCATCGCGCACAGGCAAGTCGACGTATATATACGGCGCGGGCGGCGGCGCGCGCCATTGGATTGAAGGCAAATACAGTACAGTACACACATGCATGCTTAATGATAAACACTTGACAGCACACACGCGTTACCAAAAAGGAATTCTACGCACCGGGAAACCCGGCTGCCGGCTAAGCGGCCAGAGGCCGAGCGAGATGGGCAAGGCGGTGGCGGAGACCCGACCTGGCAATCATTTCCAAGGAGACTTTTGCTATTGGTCCCCCGAGTGAGGT
>NW_014577421.1:265113-272595 GCF_000485595.1 Priapulus caudatus
CTGCGTGTGGGGACTTTCTACTCTTTTTCTCTCTCTCTCTCTATATATAATATCATATTATATATATATATAGTTATTAAATTATATATTATATCTATAAAAATAAAGCCTGGTTTTGTAGTTCGTGTGTCTCGAGACATGTTGGTTTTCGTTGTCCCCGCCGCCCCGTACTACTGCCGTCTTCTCTCTCGCTAGTGGGCTCGTGCGAAGCGTTCCGAAGCCTGAGCCGGTCGCTGCATCGCGTCGCACGCAGGTCGCAGCTCGCTGTTCGTGGAGAAGGGGATGGCTTCTCCGTCAAGCTTCCGTCCGCAGGCGCGGTCACGAGGAAGCTGGTGCTCGGCTTAAGGAGGGCTGGCCGGCCCAGCAAGAAGATGCTAGCGCTGCGCAAGCTCAATGGAGTGGCGCTGTCCGAGCTCAAGTTGGGTCGCGGCTAGTCGGCGCTGCGTAAAGCTTCAAGGCGGGTCTTCCAAACTATAGCTGGGTGGGCGCCGGTGTGCTAGGCCTTAGTGATATCAATAGTATCTGCCGAAATAAAATGGCCTCTAAAATATGTCTTTTCGCGGGGTGGACAATTGCATCCCAAAAAATCGCTAAATATCTCATTTTTTCGTTCTAAATATCCCAAATTTTGCTCGGTTAACGGAGTTATCTCCAGTTATTTCAAATGTAATGTCTTTTAAACATTTTATTGTGTTTGAGCGAAAAAAATCATAAGCTCGGTTTCGATCTCCATTCGCTGGTTTTCCCCGGAGCTCGCGCCGGCTCTCTCCCCTTTAATAAATGCGGGCGGCATGCTGATGTTTTTCGGGGGCTCTTTTTGGCATTTCGGGGGCGAAATCGCCCGCCGCCCCCGTGTATTTTTTCCCCTGGTAGCTACATGTGTCCGCATAGCGTAGGTTTGTGCGGTGCATTTGCGATGAAATCGGGGCGAGACACGATGCAGAGGGAAACGTGTGCGTGACGTAGTAAGCATTCGTCGTCTTGGTCCCCGCTCTCGCTCCCGTTGCCGCTAGCAACGAACGTCGCCGAGCTTCCGCCTGACGACGAGATGTTCTATTGTTTATAGGCGCAGCAGCTGACGCGCGTCGAGGGGAAGCCGCTGCACGCGTACAAGCCGGCCGAGCTCGCCGGAGACTGGGAGGAGGAGGACCTCGAGGCTCCCCGGCTGCTCAAGGTCGACTTTGTGGTATGTCAAGGTCACGCGAGGTTGTGCAAGGTCGTGCGAGGGTCGTATGACGTTTTTTTAACAAGGACTGTGTTTTCGGGAGAGGCGTCACGTCGTCGAAGTCTCGTGATGATGATAACGACTAAGTAAGTCGCTCTGACATCGTTTGTCATCATGTGGTTCTAGATCAGTTGTTCTTGTTGTTCACATTGTTCAGTTGTTCACGTTGTTCAGTTGTTCGTGTTTGGCTTCGTCGTTGCAGGACGACTACGATGAGGATGCGATCTGGGCGAACGGCGCCAGCGTGATATCTGTCGGAGCGCAGCAGCTCAGCGAAGTCTGCTACCTGTGCGGCTGCGACGGAGAGGAGGAGGTGAGCGTCGACCGTGGCGCCATCTAGTGGCGGGCGCGCAAACATTTGATTGAGAGTGCGAATGTGAAGTGGGCATGGAGTCTTGTGTGTGGTCAGTGCACCGCTGGTCTCCTTATACCTCTCCCCCTCGCCCCCACTCTGTTCTCCTACTCTCTCTCTGTCTGTCTGTCTCTCTCTCTCACCCTATCTAGCTCTCTTGCTCTCCTGCTCTCTCCTTCTCTCCCTCCCTCCCTCCTTCCCTCCCTCCCTCCCTCCCTCCCTCCCTCCCTCCCTCCCTCCTCTCTTGCTCTCTTCCCCTTGTGACTGTAGCGTGACCTCTCTCTCTCTTGTGGCCGTAGCATAATCTCTCTCTCTCTATCTCGTGTAGTTTGTCTACTGCACCGTGTGCTCGGAGCCGTTCCACGACTTCTGTATTGACGAGGATGAGAGACCGACGGCGGCGACGTGGCAAACCTGGATCTGCCCCAAGTGCCTCTACTGCGAGGTGTGCGGCCAGCAGGAAAACGTAAGTCCTCCTCGCTCCGCGTTGTCAGATTATGCTGATTCCCGCCTTCCCCCGTCGGTCCCCCACCGCTCCTAGTTCCCAATCTCCTGTCGGGCCCCACCATTCCGTACCTTGCTTGCTGGTTTCCAATCTCCTGTCGGTCCCCGTCGCTTCTGCACTTTGCGTGCTAGTTTCCAATCTCCTGTCGGTCCCCACCGCTCCGCGACTCACGTGCTGGTTCCCACCTTGCCCCGCCGGGCCTTGCTGCTCTACCTACCGTGCTGGTTTAATGCTAGTTCCCATGGTTCCATGTGCTGCGTGATAAAGTAGCACATGATATGGCATGACATGACATGACGCATACAATCACTACACACAGCGTGACGCAGACCACGTAGCATGATGGTTGCCGCCGGTTACGAAGCAAGCATTCGCGCTCACGATCACTAGTGGCTCGCGATGTATCGATGACAATTACGTTTGTTGGTAGAAGGAAGGCTGCTGTATTTTACCCACTAATAAAGCCAATGATGACCATGCATACGGTGCTCCGGATTATTTTCCAAAATTGGAAAGTAAGAATAAAAAGTAGCAGCAGTAAGCCTGTAAGCCCTAACTGCTCAAAAATACTTTTGAGTTGATTAGGTGATCTTTTACGTAGCAATAAATAAATAAATAATTAATTAAATAAATACATAATACAAATAATAAAGTAATAAATAATAAAATAAAATAGATATACATGCATATCAGGTAGATTAATAGATGAATGAATAGATACGTAGATGTAGTATATGCACCATTGCACGTATGAAGCTATATGGATATATAATAGATAAATAGTGTCATCTGCATATAAATGATACGTGGAAGAACGTTTCACGTGGCAATGCTGTAACATGGGAGGAAATCGGGAGCTTGTTGAGTACAGAGTGAATACGGCAGCTTGAGAGGTAGAAGTGGAGATTGCAATGGTGATCAGGGTATGATGATGTCATGATGATATCATGATGACACGCACATCTGTTCTAACCTGTACTTGTGTGGCATGTGTGGGAATGTATGAGAGAGAGAGAGAGGGAGTGAGAGAGAAAGAGAGCGAGAGAGCTAAAGATAGAGAGAGAGAGAGGAGGAGGAGGAGGAAGAATAGAGTATGAGAGCAAGATAGAAAGGAGCAAGACCGAGGGAAAGAGAGGGGAGGGAGTTAGAGAGGGAGACAGGAAGAGAGAGCGCGAGAGAGGTATAGAGAGCGAGAGAGAGGGATAGAGAAAGAGAGTGTGAGAGAGAGAGAGAGAGAGCGCAAGCAGAGGTACGGTAGCGTGCGTATTAGCTCTGTACTCAACAGATGTTCTCTGGTTTTCCCCCAGAACGCAGTGGAGCTGGCAGACCTGACTCCGTTGGAACCTACCGTCTCCTTCTCTGGGGTGGGTCACAAGGATCGGGGCGTCGCCGCCCCACACCTTACCGCCCTCTATCCCGCCGACCCGCCCTCCTACGCGAGCGCGGGGGCAGGTCACGCGGGGTCGTGCCCACCAGGACGCGCCACCAGCCGCGACGACCACCAGAGCGCGCTGACGCCCGTCACGGTCGAGCCGGTGGCCGGCGCTCTTCTGCCCGTAGCCGTTCACTTGTTTATGGAGGAGGCGGCGGCGGCGACGACGAGCCGAAACACTGAGGCTGGCGGACGCGTCGCCACGGTTACGGCGGAGGCGGGGTCAGGGTTCACGGAGCTGCGGGGAGCGAAGATCGGCAAGGCGGAGATCGTCATCGAAGACGAGGATTTACAGTGGGCACACCAGGTGGCGCTGATGACGCCGACGTCGTGGCTCTGATGGTCATTACAAGAAGATGATAGATGGCGCTGCTGATGCTACCGGCGTCGCTTAAATAATCATTCCAAGGCCATGAAATATACTTCATGATGAGATTTTATCGCGAGCAGGTTTATATGGACAGATTTGTTTTGTGAAGGCCGTGTTTCTCTGTGCGTGCTTGGTTTTCTCTCTAAGCTCACTCTGTACATAAAGATGTTCATATGTGTGTTGAATTGATGTGAATTATCTTATTAATTGCTCTGTTATCATTGTTTTTGTTGTTCATGTATTTTATGACGGATCGTTTTAAAACTGTATGATAGTACAAATGTGTGTGTTTTCCAGCAATACCTCTATTAGGGGCAATGGCCCATCTATATCTTTGCCTAGTATATAAATTATATACATGTGGCTCTCAACAGTTAGCCAAGTTCAAGAGTTATTCCCTCCTATTCAATTAGTTTTGGGCTATGGCAATCTCTTAGTTATGGGCTACATACGCGCTTATGTAGAAACATTTTACGGTGGTCAGAACGACTGTCTGTTATCACTAGTGCCTGTCAGATTTTTAGAAGTGACACCGTTGTTTACACCTCACGAAGTGCCTGTCACATAGCAGCATCTGTATCAGTTTAAGTTTAGTATATCTTGTATCTGAATTTAGTATAGTAGGTTAGAATTTATAAGTGTATCGTTTCGTTATGCGTCCTAATATGTTTGGCATTAGTGTAGATTTTTTAAGGGTTGTATATTTCGCATTGGGCATTGCCGTCGCTTTAGACGTCGGACGAAGTGACGCGTTTGTTTTTGTCGTTCGTCCTCGCGCGCTTCGTCGCTCGTCCGAGCGCTACTTGCGCTCGCGGCACCACGGTATCCATGGCAACGCAGTCATCGCTGTGATACGGAGGGACGTGGAGGTCACGTCTCATTGTCTCAAGGTCGTTTGACATGATGCATCGGCGGCGCGTTTTATCGTCGATCGTTTCGTCGTGATCTCACAGCACCGGCTTTGATTAATTAATGTAATCAAGGCCCCATTCGAATGATTCATTAATTGCCGCAAATCTGTAACATTTTTTCCTAACGATGTTCATGTGGATTTGCTAGTAAAGTGCCAGAGACTAGATTGCGCGGTTGTCAGGGTTCAGAAGAAAACACGTGTCCACCTACCTTGTGTTATCCCAGCGTCAAGAATCTTAGGCTGTCACGTGCGGAGTAACGCGCGACAATAGAACGTCCGCGGTTCGAGCGGTGTCGACGGTTGCCGTAGTAACCGCAGTTTTTGAGCGTCTGGCGCTATTGTGCGAGTGGCAATATGTGGGACCAAAATCAAAAGTCACAGAAGGTCATCTGGTGACATCTGGTGTCATTTCATCGTGATTTCCGGCTATGATGAGAGGTAGCCGATGACTCGTTCATCTGTTAGTAATTAATAATTAATAATTAGCATACCTGGCATGACCCACGTTCAAATATGTGTGTACACTTAAACCAGACGTTCATTCCATGTAACAGACATGTATACCCAAGCCAAACACCTTTCACACCTTAACCCCTGCTCCACAAACATTCCCTTCAAAATCTTATTTCTGCCACAAACCGCATCCACTTTACAAACCTTTATCTTTCACAATCACCTCCAATACACGATTGATTCCACTACGGTACTATAGTATGTAGAAATTTTACAAACTCATGAGAGAAAATATTGGCAGTTTTGAGCAAGGGTAGTTGTGGCATGTGTCTTTGGCGGCTACGCCCACTAGCTTGTTGGTTGAATCCATTCGTTTGTTCAATTGAATCACTTTATTTTAAAATAAACACATTATATACTAATTCTTTTTCTTTGTTTGGTTTCATAACTTGTTTCTGCTAGGAGCGTGCACACACACACACACACACACACACACACACACACACACACACACACACACACACACACACACACTTATACTAAATTTATATTCTTATCAGGTTCCATATTTATAAAAAAAATCCTACGTCATTCTTATGTTGTTATTTCGTAATCTACTGGAAGACTGAATTGTCGTTTCGCCCCCATCATCACTTCTATTTATTTAGTTTTATTTGTTTTAATTTTATCAGCATTGCCTATTAACTTGTTTAACTAATATGTTACCTCCAAAGTGTAATTCATAAGTGTAAATAAAGTAATTTGAATTGAATTGAATATTTAAGGAGCACAGTAATATATAGTTTGCAAGAAATATCCAGGTATAGTAACGTGTACACGTACACGCTGCGTGTGTATATGTTATTATGTTGCAACAGTATTAATAACGAGTTGTGTACGATTTTTATTTTTTAGCTACTGCAGTGTCACAAATGCAAGAACATGTACCACGCTGCGTGCCTAGGCAAACACTACCCAAGAAAACCTTCCAAACACCAAAACATATGGGTAATTCTATCTATCACTTATATTCATCGATGTTTACATTTGTGTCATTGTAGTGTTGCCATGTAATGTTGTCATGTAGTGTTGCCATGTAATGTTGTCATGTAGTGTTGCCATGTAATGTTGATAATGTCTTTTAAACATATTTATTGTGTGCGAAAAAAATCATACGCTGTTTACGAATCTCCATTCGCTGGTTTTCCCCGGAGCTCCGCCCACTTTAAAAATAGTGCTAGCATTGTGGCAGTGGTATCCTGAGTGTACGAAGGGGCACTGCATGCAGTTTGCACCGCTGGATGGTTTTTCTTAACAGAAAAGGACAAACTCATCCTTAAAAATCCTTAATATTTGAGAAAATTGTGTTTTATCTTCTAAATATTAAGGAATTTTCTAAATAGTCCGAAAACTTCTAAATATCTTCAAAAATATCCGGATATTTGTATCTTGGCCTATCCTGTGCAGACCGGGTGCAGGTCACGTAGCTACATGTGTCCGCATAGCGTAGGTTTGTGCGGTGCATTTGCGATGCAGAGGGAAACGTGTGCGTGACGTAGTAAGCATTTGTCGTCTTGGTCCCCGCTCTCGCTCGCGTTGCCGCTAGCAACGAATGTCACCGAGCTTCTTCCGCCTGACGACGGGATGTTCTATTGTTTATAGGCGCAGCAGCTGACGCGCGTCGAGGGGAAGCCGCTGCACGCGTACAAGCCGGCCGAGCTCGCCGGAGACTGGGAGGAGGAGGACCTCGAGGCTCCCCGGTTGCTCAAGGTCGACTTTGTGGTATGTCAAGGTCACGCGAGGTTGTGCAAGGTTGTGCGAGGGTCGTATGACGTTTTTTTTAACAAGGACTGTGTTTTCGGGAGAGACGTCACGTCGTCGAAGTCTCGTGATGATGATAACGACTAAATAAGTCGCTCTGACATTGTTTGTCATCATGTGGTTCTAGATCAGTTGTTCTTGTTGTTCACATTGTTCAGTTGGTCATGTTGTTCAGTTGTTCGTGTTTGGCTTCGTCGTTGCAGGACGACTACGATGAGGATGCGATCTGGGCGAACGGCGCCAGTGTGATATCTGTCGGAGCGCAGCAGCTCAGCGAAGTCTGCTACCTGTGCGGCTGCGACGGAGAGGAGGAGGTGAGCGTCGACCGTGGCGCCATCTAGTGGCGGGCGCGCAAACATTTGATTGAGAGTGCGAATGTGAAGTGGGCATGGAGTCTTGTGTGTGGTCAGT
>NW_014577421.1:272605-276558 GCF_000485595.1 Priapulus caudatus
CTGGCAAATTTTAGCTGCCAAGTTAGTAATAGCAGAATTTTCAGGGAGTCACACGGACTCCTGCATATGTCAAATCAGGGAGCCCGACAGTAAATCATGGAGTATTTGACTCCGGACTCCTGTTAATATCGTACCCTGGTGTAAGATAATAAGATGTGTAATAAGGCTGCATGTATAACTACCCGGCGCGTCGTGCTTGCAGGTAACTACTGCCCCGTGTGCAAGCAATGCTACGAGGACGACGACTACGACTGCGAGATGGTGGAATGCTCCGTCTGCCTGCGCTGGCTGCACGCCACCTGTGAAGACATGACAAGTAAGAGATTGCTCACCCGACACCCCCTGCTGTCTGCTGTAGCCATGGTTCATAATCGTAATCGTATATAAATCGTAATGATATATAATCGTAATCGTAATAGTCATCGTAATGCCCCTATGAGGCAGTGAAAAAAATACACGGGGGCTCGGGGCGATTTAGCCCCCGAAATGCCAAAAAGAGCCCCGGAAATGGCAAAAAGAGCCCCCGTAAATGTGCATAGAGTTCAATGCAAACCAAATTTTAGAGTGTTATTTTCATGCACGCGAGCTTGAAAAGTAGCCCCCGAAAAATGAATTTTTCCCCTGCTATGAGGCATTTGCTAATAGTAACGCAAGACTAAAAGCATGAAGTAAAGACTAATAAATGAGTGATGAAATAAATGTGCAAATAAATCAATCAATAAGTGAATAAGACGGACAGCCAGCCATGACACTGTCTCCGCCTGCCCCAAGCGTGCGCGCGTCTAATCATGTGTTATGTCGTCTGCCCCAGGTGAGATGTACCACTGTCTGTCACACCTGCCGGAGGATGTGCTCTACAACTGCAACGCGTGCACGCTTCAGCGTCCGGCCGCCTGGCAGACGGCCCTCGACGCGTACCTGCAGAACGGACTCGTTAGCGTTATCACGCACCTGATGAACATGAAGTCTGCGCAGCATCTCTTACAGGTAAGCTAGTGGCGAGGTGTGAGACAGGTAGCATCTCTTACAGGTAAGCTAGTGGCGAGGTGTGAGACAGGTAGCATCTCTTACAGGTAAGCTAGTGGTGAGGTACGGTGTGGAACGGTCAGCATCTCTTACAGGTAAAGCTCAGTCGGTGAGGTGTGCAGACAGGGTAGCATCTCTATACAGGGTAACGCTAAATGGCGAGGTTGAGACCAGGCTTAGCAATCTCTTACAGGTAAGCTAGTGCGCGAGGGTGAGACAGGTGGGTAGATCTCTTACAGGTGAGCTAGTGGAGGGTGTGAGACAGGTAACCATCTATTACAGCGTAAGCTAGTGGTGAGGTGTGGGGAAGACAGGTACGCATCTCTTAACAGGTAACTTGTGGTGAGGTGGTGACGACAGGTAGCATCTCTTACAGGTAAGCTACGTGGCGAGTTAGTGTGAGACAGTACGCATCTCTTACAGGATTAAGCTGAGTGGTGAGGTGTGAACAGGGTAGCATCTCTTACAGGTAAGCTAGTGGTGAGGTGTGAGACACGGTAGCATCTCTCTACAGGTAAAGCTAGTGGGGTCGAGGTGTGATGAGAACAGGTAGCATCTCTTACAGGTCGATAAGCTAGTGCGATGGTGTGAGACACGGTAGCATCTCTTACAGGTAACTAGTGGGAGGTGTGAGCAGGTGCATCTTCTTACAGTGTAGTAGTTGGTGAGGTGGTGAGACAGGTAGCATCTCTTACACGGTAAGCGTAGTGGTGAGGTGTGAGACAGGTAGCATCCTCTATACAGGTAAGGCTACGTGGTGAGGTGTGAGGACAGGTTAGCATCACTTACAGGTAGCTAGTGGCTAGGTTCCGTCTGTGGGACACGACGAAGGTCATGTTCGTTTGTCAAATTCTTGTCTTACTATCGAATTGCGATTACACTTTACACGATACTGACTCAACAATCTAACTAATCACGCTACTAATCAATATACTTCTGACACGTTCTTATTGCTCTGTTTCAATATTATCCTATTTGCGTAAATATACAACGCACTCCACAAATTAATACACTAATGGACAAGTACCAGATGTTTAGGTTAACCGCCTAACCTTCAGTAACGAAGGAGGTTAACACTTAAATACATTCGATGTATCTTATAGGCGTGGACGTGATTAGATTATCAACGTACTATCCGTGACTTCTACGAACATGATACACTAGGATCACACGGTAAACTGATAAGATTGCTGCTATGCTACTGCACTTCGTGACAATTGCACCAATTTTGTCGGTGCAGTAAATCGAGGTGCCTAGATTTAACTAACCGGATGTCACTTCTGCATCCTGACTGCACGCCAGCTCCGACTAAAGACAGTCGTTCCGTCTATTAAAGAATAGTTCTACTAAAAAGCGCGACGTATGTGCCATAACTAAAGAGATTGCTCACAACTAAGCCCTAAAAACTATATTTGAATAGTAGTGGTCAATGAACTCATTGTAGCATCCTGTGAGCTAGCCTAAGGTGTGAAGCAGCCACCAATGTATCATAATTATACCTAGGCCAAAAGATATAGATGGGCCATTGCCCTATAAGTATTGTGATAAAGACCAGAGACATTTACTATCATACTAGTTTTAAAACGCTCCCGCATAAAATACGTCCATGAACAACAAAAACAATGATTAACAGAGCAATTAATAAGATAATTGCACGAGCTCAGATTCAACACGACATATGAACATCTTATTTACAGATGAGCTTTAGAGAGAAAACCAAGCACGCAGCAGGGAGAAAACACATAGACCTTCACAAAACAACATCGCTAGATCAAATTGAAAAACTGCCGTGCTCGTGCCGCACTGTAATCAAATCTCAATCATGAATCTAGTACTTCATTTTGCCATCCTCACGCCCATGGAATGATGATTAACGGACGCGTAGCATGCCTAGCAGCGCCATCTATAGCATTCTTCTTGTGAATGCACCAGATCCACAGAGCACGACTCAATTCCGGCGACAACTCGCCAGTCATCAGCCGCCACCTGGGTCGTGCCCAGCTGTAATCCTCTTTCTTCGATGACGAATCTGGCCGCCCTTGCCCCCCATATCGCTTCGTCGTCCTCACTCCCGCTAGCTCCGTGGTAACCCCTGACCCCGAGCGCTTCGTCCGCCGTAACCGTAGCACGCGCGGTTACGCCCTTGGCGCCTCCAGGTGTTTCGCGGTTCGCGTTGCCCTCCGTCACCTCCGCGGGTCGTCCGCGCCGCCCGCCTCTCTCCACATTAAACAACCCGGTCAATCACGCCTGAGCGGCAAGGATAGAGCGGCCCGCACACCGGCTCGTACCGGGTCACAGGGGCGGCAGTATCAGCGCGCTCTGGTGTACTGTCGTGGCGTCGTCTACTGAGCAGCGCTCTGGCGATGTGCTGCGGAGGCGACGAACCGCTGCGCGTGACCCTTTGCCTCCCCCATGACGACCAGCGGCCTCGCGTGAGTCGCGCGACCGGCGCGGTGCTGCGGCGGCGGATAGAGGCGGTAAGGTTGGTGGTTGACGCCCCCGATCTGTGCCACCAAGAGAAGGAGCGTACTTCAACGGAGTCAGCGCCAGCTCGGCCACTGCGTTCGGGGGAAACACCACGCAGACCATCTGTGAGGTACAGGAGCTAATACGCACACTACCGACCTCTCGCTTCGCTCCTCCTTCTCTCTCTCTCTCTCTCTCTTTCTCTCTCTCTCTCTCTTCTCTCCTCTCTCCCTCTCTCTTATCCCTCTCTCTCACTCTCTCTCTCTCTCTCTCTATCCCTCTCTCTCTCTCTCTCTCTCTCTCTCTGCTCTCTCTCTCTCTCTCTCTCTCTCTTCTCTCCTCTTCTCTCTCCTCTCGCGGGTACGCCGCGGCTCTTCTCTCATCTCTCTCCTCTCTCTCTCTCACCTCTCCTTTCTATCGCTTCCTTTGCCGTGTCTGACTTCTACTCCCCTCCCCTCTTT
>NW_014577421.1:276568-278150 GCF_000485595.1 Priapulus caudatus
TAATAGCCCTCACTGCCCAAGTCGTTTCCTGGAAATACACACTCATAGTGCTCTCTGCCATTACCTTAGCTTTGCACCCCCCCCCCCCTCCCACCGCCCAGGGTTATAATGTGTTTCTATGCACTCACTGTATCTGGCATGTCTACGGTAAATGGAACAGCCTAGTCAGACAGGCGCTGTCTGCAATGAGTCGCGTAGTTTGTCTGCTAATCAGACAAGGGTTGTAGGGTTGAGTCTAGGGTTGAGATAGTGTCATCAGACATGAGAATATGGCCCACAGCATGCCTCAGATTGCAAGAAAATGGCTTAAATATTTCAAAATTTTATAGGGGGGTATGCCCCCAGTTCCCCCCCCCCTAGCACTGCCATGTCTACGGCACGAGGGCCTGCCTGCGGCAGCCAAGGTACATTTCCCTTCCCCCCCTGTCCATTAATTTCTGAATACGCGACTAGTTACTGATCACCGCGGGAACATTCCACATTTGGAGTTCACAGGGTTGGAGACCCTGACACTGTCATGATGTGTTGATGAGGTTGCGTTGATGATTTGGTGACGATCGTTGACGATTTCTTACAGGATGTCTTCAGCAATGACGTCATGCGCATCATTGTCACCAGCTCACCGTCCGCAGACCTCAGGAAGCCGTGTAGCACCGTGAAGGCAACCTTCCACAAGATAATGCTCAAAACATTCCCCTGGTACAACGTCAAGGCGTCCCGCTACTGGACAGACAGCAAGAAGGACAGGTGAGGGAGCGCGAGCATGCGATGGCAGCATAGTAGCTCGCTGTATGATAGTACAGTTAGGGTAGATGTGACGTGCGTATTTGTGCGCATATGTGCGTGCGCGTGTGTTGTATGCGTGCGTGCGTGCGCGTGTGTTGTATGCGTGCGTGCGTGCGTGCTCGTGTGTTGTATGCGTGCGTGCGTGCGCGTGTGTTGTATGCGTGCGTGCGTACGTGCGCGTGTGTTGTATGCGTGCGTGCGTGCATTCGTGGGTGCGTTGTGTGCGTGCTTGAGTGCACGTGTTTATTTAAGTGTGAGTATGAGCATCTATATGTGTATATAATATATAGGTGTAAATAAAGTGCACATGTACATTTATAAGTACATGTACATGTACATTTATATGTGCATGTAAATATATACGTATTTGTCTATGTATGTGCGTGTATATGTACATTTATGAGTACATGTACATGTACATTTATATGTATGTGCATGTAAATGTATACATATTTGTCTATGTATGTGTATATGCACATTTATGAGTGCATGTACATGTACACTTTTATGTGCGTGTAAATGTATACATATTTGTCTATGCATGTGCGTGTATATGTACATTTATAAGTACATGTAAATGTATACGTATATGTCTATGCATGTAGATTTATATGTATACTATATGTATGTGCATATATCTATGTATGTACATGTGTATCGAAGTGGTGAATAAAATAAAAAAACGAACGGAAAAATTTATTAAAGTCTTTATTCACTGATGTGTATGTATCGATTTACGCATCGTTTACGCACTCGCGCGCGCGCATGCGCACACGCCGTATGTAACGTAACAGCC
>NW_014577422.1:0-2937 GCF_000485595.1 Priapulus caudatus
TATATATATATATATATATATATTTATAATATGTTTTACGCAGATTTTCTCAGCGGTCGGGGATTTTATCCGGGTACTCAGGACGACACCTTGCCCCCGCTTCTAGCGGGGCGGTTCGTTTCGGGGAGAACGGTACATAAACTACCCAACGAGTATTCATGACGACCGTTGGGAGACTTTGATCACGTAACCGAGCAACATCAACAGTCTATATCAACAATCTGTCTACAAATCTGCCTGCACACGCTGCGTCGCACCTGTAAGATTACACTATAATTATGTTTATCTCGCATCTTGGCGACACACTGTGTGTGCATGTGTGTGCGTGCGCGCGCGCGTGCGTGCGTGCGTGCGTGCGTGCGTGCGTCCGAGCGTGTTTCTATGAGTGTGTGTCTGTGAGTTTGTGCGTGCGTGCCCCAAAGTATGTGTTTGTGTATGTGCGTGCGTGTGTGCGAAATCGTGTGTCCTTAAGTGTGTGCGCGTGTGTGCGCGTGTTGATATTTCCGTATAACGGAATGCAACGCTATCAGCGTGCCTTACCTATATAAGACAGCATTTCAGCTACTGCAGATAGAGGTTATGTCCCTTACCTCCCTGTTCTCCCCCCCCCCAGAGGCGACCATGACGAATGACTCATCATAATATATGAGGCCTCCCCAAACTTTATCGTCAACGGCGTCATCGTCAACATCGTCATCGTCGTCGACGATGACTTCTTATCTACTTCACTATACACGAGGCCCTCCGTACTCATTCATCATCGTCAGCGTCAGCGTCGTCATTGACGATGACCTTAAAGAAGTAAAAGTTGACCTTCAGAAGGCAGAAGAATTTTCTTGTGCTCTACTATATTCGTCCTACCGGCCTTATTTTCCGCCAGTACGACCTACATACGGGACAAGTGACACGCAAGCATCACATTCGGCGGTAGCTTTGTCAGAACCGATTGTAAAGTTAGGACAAACACTTGGAGAACAAAAACCAAGACTAAGCTCAGACCTAGTCTCGGTTCTGACGATGTTCATCAGCCATCACGAAACGTTCTTTGCCACTTGAGCAATTATCATCATGAGCAATTATCATATATTAGCACATATCATGAATACCATGCTAGCACCACAGGCTGTAGGATCATGTCTACCGGCCTGCTCAACCTCCATCTAGGCCTATATATAAGCACCGGTGTATACACAACACGGTATATAAATGTATTATTAGCTTTTGATATATTATAATAACAGGGTGTTGCTAGCAAGTTTTGCAGCCCGTCTGTTGCTAGAATGATAAACGTAACATTTAAGTCGTGCGTAGTGAGACATTTGTTAGGCGCAGATATGCAGATACGCAGTTGCGTACACTGTCACATCATTTCAGCAACCTTCTGCATTCTGCATACCTCCCAAATCCCATTGGTTGATACAAATTGCGTGCCTGAAACTCCTGTTTTATGGTGCATTGTGACCCTAACCCTAACCCTATTAAAAAAAAAAAATCCAATTTTCCTTAATTGGAAAGAAATAGTTAAATGGATAAAGATATCCAATTAAAAATACAGAAAACAGGTAAATAATAAAAAATCTGATGGGATTCGCTGCAAGGACTTTTGAGCCGTAATCCTGTGCTGCATGTAGACGTTACGCTATCGAGGCATATTGGGTTTCCAGATTATGGATGTGCCATGACTGTGACATCATTGAGACAGTTCAGGAATCCATGTTTAACCCTCCTCTTGAGGGTCAAAAGGTTATCAGACACTTACTCTTCGCACGTCAGTGGAAAGCACATTTCATGGTCCTTTCAATAAAGTGATAAAAATGATAGGTCAGGGCTGAAACAAAAAAGTTTTCACTCTGTCCGTTAGCCCATGTCCTCAGAAAATGTCTGATATCTGACCTTTCCCCCACTGCCCTTTGACCTGTGACCTCCAATTTCGGCACAGTGATGGCTTTTCTTACCATGATGCTATACACTCATACACCGACTATCACGAGCCTAGGTCGAGCCGTTTAGATTTGTGCCGCAATTCTGCATTTCCTCCTAATAACCTTAAGTTAAGAGGGAATGGTTCCCTTCTTTAACACCACTTGATCTGACCTTTTGACCCCCTCAGCTTCGAACATCCCAGACTCGTTTTTTCGGATTACCGCACCTTACGGTCCGCGACTGTTCGAATCCGACGTCGAGCCGTTTAGATTTGTGCCCAACTGTTGAGGACGCACGGACGGACGCACTTCACGTGGCCGCACGCGTCATGTGCGATCTACAAGCTGCATCTGATGCTGCATCAAATGCACGAGAAAGCGAGGTCAAAAAACACACACTGACACATCAAGAGATACTGCTTTAGTGAAGGATTAAACTCTAAATAAAACTTTTAAAGTTGTTCAGCCGAATTAGTCCGTATTCGGCATACTAGAGAAATGCCGCAGCCTAAGAGAGAAACCTAAAGATATTCAGATCAGCACGATCTGGGAAGGTGTTCTGGATAAAAAAAATTTAAAAAAAGATTAAAAAGTAAAAAAAAAAGTTTGTAAAAACGTTCAAAATTCACATCATCACGTAGCGGGGAATTATTTCGCCGGGGAACTTGCCCGCCCGGCATTGGGATAATGGATGGATGCATGCGGATAGAAGATAGTTAGATTTTTTTGGGTTATTTCATTTCAAAACCAAACGGTCACGCAACTTGAGTAACGTCATTGATTTCCCCGAGCAAACGTCCCGGTAACTCCCGCTAGTATATTATACTCCCACGCCGGTATCCCCCCCGCGAAATAAAAGAGAGAGAGAGAGAGCAGGAGAGCGTAAGAGAGAAGAGAGAGAGAAAGAGAGAGAAAGAGAGAGAGATGCAGAGATGAGAGAGAGACGAGGAGAGAGAGAGTAGAGAGAGAGAGAGAGTAGAGAGAGAGAGAGAGAGAGAGAGAAGAGAGAGACAGC
>NW_014577422.1:2976-5527 GCF_000485595.1 Priapulus caudatus
AGAGAGAGAGAGAGAGAGAGAGAGAGAGAGAGAGAGAGAGAGAGAGAGAGAGATAGTGTGAGCAGGCAGACATGGTCCTGCCCAACTGTAGACTGGTACCCGGTCTCACCTCTCGGCTTAGGAGTAATCGAGTAATCGAGGTGGGAGCGAGTACCAGTCTAGCCCAACTGTAGCGATAGTACTCACGTGACATAAAAGTGACGAATTTGAAGAAAACAGCACAAATGAGGAAGTTGCTCGGTGCAAAAATTTCCCACTTTTTTAATGGTTTTGAACGTGGAATGTGGAAAAAATAAAACTGTGAAAAAAATACCCTATGCAACGTGTCATGATCTGTAGAATGTTCCGACCAAGTTTGGAGAGGATCCGTTGAGCGGTGCGGAAACGTATAGCCGGCCCGCAAATTTTGTTTTCCTACACGTTATATCCATTAGGCTCTTCTGATTGGTTGCTTTGATTTGACCACACCATAGATAGTGTTTGGGATACCATAGATAGTATATAAGCCGATTCGGTTTATACTTAGTGTTAAGGGTTAGGGTTAGGGTTATGGTTAGAATTTTTGCATCATTCCTTGATATACGGAAAGTCTGATGCGGAAATTGATATGCGTATTATATCCAGCCTAATGGATATACCGTGTAGGGAAAAAAAATTCGCAGCCGGCCCGGACACACACACAGACAGAAATTCCTCAATTTATAGTAAGATATGATAACTATTACATTTCTATAAGTATTATAGCTCATAATAAGCAGGAGATAATATTCTGTTACAATCTATTCTTAGCATTTTGAGTTGACAATGGGTGGTTTTGAACAATGTTTATGTTCAAAACATCACACAGGCAAGCTACCGCGAAAATGACACACACTCGTTTTGTGACTAGGCCTAGTCAACTTTGATTAACTCGTCCCGCACCTCGAAAAACAACCTTGGGTTAGGGTTAGGGTTAGGGTTATTTATTGGCTTGTTTTTCCTTGGGTTTGTTTATTCTTGGCTAGAAATAGGAGAGTTGAGTGCCCAGTGAACAAAATTATGTCGTTTAATACCCGTGGAGTAACCGTGTTATTTATACTTTAATGGCAAATTTCGTTTGATAAATGGTTAGTTTAAAATTTTGTTCACTCAGTTCATGAAAATAATAGGGTATTGACAACAACTTACAATAGTTTTTATAATGATATGTTGTGTAATGAAACGGGACGGTTAAAAAATATACTCCCACCACCGATGTCTAGCCATTGGCACAATGCCGAAACAGTCGATCTGTATGGTGGCCTAGGACTGCCATAAGAAAAATTGAAAATAAAATAAAAATAAAAATAATAAAAATGAACTGAAAATAAAAAAAAAAAATGAAAAAAAATGAAAACAAAATTGAAATGTTTTTTACAGTGGCCTATCGCTGCCATAGCCCACAGGAGGGGAAGGAGGAAGAGGAGGGGAGAAAGTGATGGAGTAGGGGGAGAAGGAGGGGAGGAGGGGGAGGAAGAGGAGCGGAGAAGGTGATGGAGATCGAATGAAGACGGTCATGGAGGAAGAGTAGGGGGCAGGAGGAGGAGGAGGAGGAGAAGTAGGGGGCAGGAGAAAGAGGAGTAGGAGGCAGGAGGAGGAGGAAGAGAGAGGGTGTTGGAGTAGGTGGTGGAAGAGGAAGAGGAGGAGGAGGAGGAGGAGGAGGAGGAGGAGGAGAGACGGTGTAGGAGTAGGGGGAAGAGGAGGAGGAAAGGAGGGGGAAGAGGAGGATAAGGAGGAGGGAGAAGGTGATGGAGTAGGGGGAGGAGGAGGAGGAGGAGGAAGAGAAGGAGGAGAGGAAGAAGGACAAATTTTAACCAGTATTAATGGCTATAGCATCACAAATCAAGAATAAACAGAGAATAAACACATATGTTTTTATCTACAACTGATAATGTGAATAATTCAACTATCCCCTCCTACTCCTTCTCCCCCTAATCCATCACTTTCTCCCCCTCCTCCTCCTCCTTCTCCTCCTCCTCCTCCTCTTTCCCCTGCCCCTCTGAGTACCTCCTCCATGACCGTCTTCATTCGATCTCCATCACCTTCTCCGCTTCTCCTCCCCCTACTCCATCACCTTCTCCCCTTCTCCTCCTCCTCCTCGATCCTCCTCCTCCTTCTGCCCCCTACTCCTCCATGACCGTCTTCATTCGATCTCCATCACCTCCTCCCCCACCTCGTTCCCCTACTCCATTACCTGTACAACTATATCTGACCAAGGTAATTAAGTTACCACTATGGTTACCATTGAATCAATGCACTGCATTAGCTACAGTATTGCTGACTGCAACGTGCATTGTTTATTCTATTGTCTACTAGTATAGTAGACATCAGCTAGTATAGTAGTCTACTAGTATAGCTGAAACCTGCTGTATACACTGCAGGGCCGTAGTGGCCTCCCAAAAAGTGCCACTGCAGAAATATGTGTCCGATTCGGGGGGGGGGGGGTCTAGGGAAAATGGGTCTGGGCGTACTCCCGCAGAAAAATTTTGAAATGTAGAGCCTGGAAATGGCATTTCCTGCATTTTCAGCTATG
>NW_014577422.1:5537-7198 GCF_000485595.1 Priapulus caudatus
CACCTTCTCCCTTCCTCTTCCTCCTCCTCCTCCATCACCTTCTCCCCTCCTCCTCCTCCTCCTTCATCACCTTCTCCCTTCCTCTTCCTCCCCCTACTCCATCACCTTCTCCCCTCCTCCTCCTCCTCCTGCCCCCTACTCCTCCTCCATGACCGTCTTCATTCGATCTCCATCTCAGGGGCAGGTACGTTTATGTAAACACAGGGTACATATATGCTGAGAAGATACAGGTCTGGTACACTTGTGTATACATGTATATACGACTTATACGTAGTATACGTACCTCGGGTACATAATCTGTAGTACCTGATACGACAACGACCCCTTCAGCGTAACTTACCTAAGTCAGACAGAGTTGTACAAGACAGCAAATTTTAACCAGTATAAATGGCTATAGCATCACAAACCTTATTATTACAGCTATAGTTATACTAGGTACTTGTTGTATAATAGATTATAAATAGATAATGTATCATAGAAAGTAGTAAGATAGTAATGTATCAAATTAGAAAGTAAACTCAGCAACTTAACTTTTATTTCCAGCCACTTTATTACAGTCATACTCATAGTTACACAAATGATATTATGGCTAGTATATAATAGATTGGTAGAAAATATTAGAGACTGAGAGCAAACTGCAACTCAAATTAAATTCATATTCAAGCACAATACTGTGTCGGTGTTCGAATGTTAATCGGTCAAAGTGAGTTATTTAACAATGAACATTAATTATTATAACTGGTGAAATAACAAAGTAGTAAATACCGGTCATTAATATATCATATTACATTATTTCTTGAGTTGAACCATAATATGAATAATACTAATTTGTTTTTATGATTTAATGTGGATATAATGGAAATGCATGGTGACCCCACAGGTAGGTAACGAACTTCTACTTTCTGATCTGTTTCCATGATAACAATAACAAATAAACTGAAAATAACAGCACAATTATGGTAGCATTCTTTTAAATATAGCTAACTAATGATATAGTGTAATTAAAACTAAAATAAGAGCAAACATAGGGTGTAAAATTAGATTTACCTGAATTTTTACCTGGTGAGGTCAATTTAGAGAGGTCAAATTACGGCAATCACTTACCTTTTGAGAGAACTTATTTCATGTAAAATACCAGGGTAATTGGTTAAGAAATGCAGAAGATATAACTAATTAAGTCACGAAAATGGGTAAAAATGCTCCAAAAATGTCCCATTTTGCTCCTATACCTTCCCATAGTTGAGGATTCCCCAAAATGGGTCAAAATGTCGTCACAAAAAAACCCGTAACTCGTCACGGGAGTGGGATTTTTTAATTCTGTAAACGGATCTCTGTTTCTTGTGACTGGGGCTATCGAATAAGCTTACAAATTTCATTGGGGGTCATTTAAAAAAATGACCTATCCCTACCAACTGGGCGAATTCGAAAAATGAAAAATTTCAAATGCGTAATGCCATACTTGTGCAGGCCCGTAGCCAAGGGGGGTTCGGGGGGTTCGAACGAACCCCTCCCCCCCCCCGAGCCCCAACCCAAGCAAAAAAATTTTTTTTTGGAAAATTGGCAAGAATTTCACCTCAGGTCGCTCCATTTTAGTGTAATAATTGCAAAATCTCCATCGTGCGGGAGGGTGAACAGTAAACACCCCCCTCCCACACCCTCCC
>NW_014577422.1:7363-12031 GCF_000485595.1 Priapulus caudatus
GGGAGTCTAATTTTAAAAAATTTCTGGGGGGAGGGCCCCCACAGACCCCCCCTTCGCGTGCTCGCAACTATGGGTTACGGATAGACCCCCCCCCCCGGTAGAAATCGTGTACACGCCCCTGCCGAGCAAATTGCCAACATTGAAAAACGAACCCCCCCCCCCCACCCCAATATAAAGCTGGCTACGGGCCTGCTTGTGTATACAACGTCTCAAGTAAATGAATGTAGTTATACTTATAGTATTATTTACTCGAGATACGCGTGTATACCCTGGACATCGACCTACTATAGATTATAGAAACGTTTAATATACCGCACACGCGAACTAAGGCTAATGGGTGTTTACGACTGACACGTCCAGTTTACGGTGCTGGCTGCAGATTCATATCCGCCCGCTCATATTACATAGAAATAAACAGTTTAAACACCGTGTTATGCATACATATACATATATCGATATATAGATATATGTTTGCGGCAGTCAGTTTTGTCTCGCTCCCCCCCCCTCTCTCTCTCTATCTATCTATATATCGATCTCTCTCTCCTCCTCCCCCGTCTGTCTCTCTCTTCGCCTCTCTCTTCTATATGCGAATCATGGAACAGCGCTAGTATAATAAAATGACAAAAAACATCCTCGTGGCCGCGCCCACAAGGCACCCAGTTTCCGACAACGACGACTTGGGGGAAAGTCAACACGAGTACAACCCCAGGCTACCTGCGCGTAAATCAAACGAATGCATGTATCACTGGCCGTAGGATGTCTTAACCCCCTAGCTAACTTACTACTACGTTACCCGATACATCTGACGAAAGGCCTATGTGTTTAACTATCTGCCCGCCTATCTGCCTGCCTATCTGCCTGCCCACCTGCCTGCCTGTCTGGCTGCTTGCCTGCCTGCTTGCCCGCCTGTCTGTCTGCCTGCTTGCTTGCCTATACACATCCATTCAATCCACCCATCCATTCCGTCCGTTCGTCTCTCTCTCTCTCTCTCTCTCGCTCTCCCTTTCTCTCTCTCTCCCTCTTTCTTTCTTTCTCTCCATCTTTCTATATCTATCTATTTCTCTCTTTACATCTCCCTCTCTCTCCCTCTCTCGCTCTCTCACTTGCTCATTCTGTCTTCCTCTTATCTCTCTGTCTATCTTTTGCTTTTTGCGCTCTCTTTTCTATTCTCAATTTCTTCGCCTCTCTTTCTCCCACTCACTCTCGCTACCAAGTATCCCCTCTCTCTTTCTGATCCGTGCGCCACGCGTATATAAGCCAAAGCATAACAATAGCGGGTTACGTGGACGACCCTGAAACCACATAGCTGTCGTTTACAATACTATTTATCTGATCGAGTAAGCAGACACACACACGCACGCACGCACGCACGGCACGCACGCACGCACACACACAACAAGCACGCACGCACACACACACACACACACACACACACACACACACACACACACACACACAGTGAGAGAGCGAGCGAGAGAGAGAGAGAGAGAGAGAGAGAGAGAGATATATATGTATATATATATATATACATACAGACAACCATGCTCCTAACATTCCTACGTACAGGAAGTGTGTGTTTGTGTCTACCGCGTAGAAAGATGAGCTTGTACCGAGTGACGAATGACTGCTACTTTATTGCTTCTATTATCATACATCCATCGCGCTGCTCTTCTCTTGGGAATCATTATCAACTTATCAAGGCTGGCCTTTCTCTCCGGGCATGTGTGTCTTTGTGGAATAATTCCGACTGTTCGGTGTGGTGGAATAATAGGACTGGCAACCTCACACCCGCGTAACGGCGAGTAAGCTTGTCAGACAAAGCGCGTTAACGAAAACAAAGCAATGCAATTACCGAGGCGCTCCGTTACACGAGAGGAACCTAACGGACAAAACGTAATTCGCGAGAAGACAATTCTACGAAGTCGGGTACGTCGTTGTGTATTGTCGCCACAGGCACCTGGGCCGTTTCAATATTAAAATGATAGAAAACAAACACGAATTCGGAATTGTATTTACTACTAAAGTCGTAATGTTTAGGTGCACTCCCTCGCCTATGATTAGTAATGATTCACAGTAAATGCCGTTCAAATGTTCCTCTGCAACAGACAATCTCACCGCACGTAGTCTGTCTTTCTGTGAGTTTGTGCAGTGCATTATGGCGTACGTGCGGCAACATTGTATCAGGAGTCTATCAATATTGACGGCATTTTCAAACGCCATTAATCGATTTTGCATAAACGTTGCGGCTTTGTTACTAAATACAATTCGTGTTTATTATATGTAACCATTATATATTATTAAAACAGCACAAGCCCCTGCGTACGTAACTACCTACTGCCATCAAACGAAATACAACAGGCAATGACTTGTTGATTGATACGGGTTGACCATGGCGGTGTCAATGAATGAGGGTGGTGTTTGAGCGCTGTGCATCGCGCATGTGCACCGTACGTGGGGAACGGTTTAGAGGGGTTTCCGGGGTGTTCAAATCACACCAAGAGCTACGTAAACTATTGATTCACGTAGCTTGTTGTATGCTGCATAGTTTCATGTATAGTTGCATGTTGTAGGCATAGTGTAATGTTGAAATATAGTTCACGTGATCACACGCTTACACTGCCGAACCCCAAAGGCAGTGCTTGGTGGGAGGCCATCTCTGATCTTCACGGTACGTTACCGAAAATATAGCCTATACAGGATTCAGCGAGGAAATTACACTCGACATACGAGGCAGTAATCAGTGTCGAGCTACAATGTAGAACACGCACTAACGCACGCACGCACGCACGCACGCACGCACGATACACGCTTGTCCGCATGCAGCAAGCTGCTGAATCCCATACAGCCGTTAAGCATCCTCCCAGCACCACTCCAGCATCCCCACAGCATCCCTGCAGCATTCCTATAACATCCCTACGGAATCCCTACAGCATCCATGCAGCATTAGCGCAGCATCCATACATCATACATACACCATCCCTACAGCATCCATACATCATGCATACACCATCCCTACAGTATACTATCCATACATCATACATACACCATACCTACAGTGCTCATCCATACATCATACATACACCATACCTACAGTGCTCATCCATACATCATACATCAGTGCTCGAAATAAGAAAAAAAATGTGGTTGTCCTGCGGACAACCCCGGCATCAAATCGGGTTGTCCGCAACAATTTCTGGTTGTCCCAAAAAAACCCGCAAATTCTGGTTGTCTCGGACAACCGGACAACGCTTATTTCGAGCACTGTACATACACCATCCCTACAGTATCCATACATCATCCACACAGCATCCATACAGCATCCCTACACCATCCCTACAGCATCCATACAGCATCCCTACAGCATTCCCACAGTATCCATACATGTCATGATACAGCATCAATACAGCATCCATACAGCATCAATACAGCATCCACACAGCATCCCTACAGCATTACCACAGTATCCATACAGCATCCCTACAGCATCCATACAGCATCCCTACAGCATTCCCACAGCAGCCTCTAATAAATTAACTTATTGGAATCTATGTATGTAGTTATTCCCACGTATTGTAACGCCACCATAGCGCCAGTATAGCGAAACGCATATATACATGCACACTGTACGCGCATTGTTTAGAACAAATACCACCACTCACTCGTACTATACAGGGAGAAAACTCAATCGTAACCACAGCACAGCAGCGCGGCGAGGTAATATTACCAACCCTATTACACAGTATTCCTAACCATATGCAAGCCATATATGCAACCAGAACCATGTCATAACCATATTCCCCACCACTGCACTAACCTATGCATATTCGCTGTCGAACAAAGCGTCATTACACATGCGCATAATTAACCGCGCATGTATAATGTTCACTACCCTCGCATGTTTAACACGCGCGTCACTGTATACGCATACGTGCGCGGCATCATCGGCATAATGTTTACCTTATGAGTCGCGACAATGAAAACTAGACAAGAGTGCACTCACGGAGTGCATACCTCCGCCGACGACATACGCCATACGCCATACGACTCACGAACACACGAATAACCGACGATATACGCCAGCGTACTGACATGTACATGCTGCCATGTAACATGTATGTGTTACGAGCTGGCTCGCTGGGCTCGCTGGCTTGCTGGCTCGCTGGGTGATATCGATCGACCGTCAACTACATACGACATACGCCTCGACGCGCTAATATCGATCGCGCAAACACACGAACACACGAACACACGAGAGCGAAACCATAACCTCCTCCAACTCTGTTGGGCGGAGGTAAATGAAAACAACAGGGGAAGTGTATGTAACGTGGAACAGGAGCGTGTACGCGCGTGCAGGTGCTGCGAGATAATCACGTCGCCACCGAGACGTAAAACAACAAAAATGTCACCCGGGATTGGGGACCGTATCGCCCCCCGACCCACCTTGCCAAGCCCACCCACCCATGCACGCACGCACACAAACGCACGCGCACATACACGTACATACATACACACACGCATGCACGCACACACACGCCCGCACGCATACACACACGCACGCTGATGTTGATATGTTGTCAACTCGCACGCACCATTCGGAATCAGTCGTAATAATTACCTCCGCGCAACGGAGTTGCAGGGGAGGTAATGTAATCGGTCGTGTGTGTGTGT
>NW_014577422.1:12667-18518 GCF_000485595.1 Priapulus caudatus
TTCCTCCTTCCCTTCTCCCCTTCCTCCTTCTCCACCAGCTTCTCCCCCTCCTCCTTCTCCACCAGCTTCTCCCCTCCTCCTTCTCCACCAGCTTCTCCCTTCTCCCCCTCCTCCTTCTCCACCAGCTTCTCCCCCTCCTTCTCCCCTTCCTCCTTCTCCACCAGCTTCTCCCCCTCCTCCTTCTCCACCAGCTTCTCCCTTCTCCTCCTCCACCAGCTCCCTTCTCCCCCTCCTTCTCCCCTTCCTCCTTCTCCACCAGCTTCTCCCCCTCCTCCTTCTCCACCAGCTTCTCCCTTCTCCCCCTCCTCCAGCTCCCTTCTCCCTCTCCTTCTCCCCTTCCTCCTTCTCCACCAGCTTCTCCCCCTCCTCTTTCTCCGCCAGCTTCTCCCCTCCTCCTTCTCCACCAGCTTCTCCCCTTCCTCATTCTTCACTAGCTTCTCACTACTCCACCTACTATTACTACTCTAAACTTCCTCCTCCCTCCCCCTCCCTACACTGCTCCTTCGCTACCCTGTACCAGAACTTGGTATTTTACACAAACCTTCAAGTGTACACAACCTATCGTAACACAAAGACGAGCTGTCATTGGTCGGGTCGGCACGCATGCGGGGGCGGAGGCAGGGCGGGGCCGGGGCGGTCCTATCTCAGATATTTCGCACTCGTCAGATATTTCGCGCGACACCGGACATGCCCGCCAGTGCGAAAGTCAGCGTGTGTTCGACCCACGCTGTACCCACGCGCATACACGCGACAGACAGAGTCGACAGACGCTTACGCCCACTAGCGGACTGCAAATATAGGCTACTCAAAGTGAAAGCGAATAGAGAGGGAGCGAGAAAGCGAGAGAGAGAATATCGATTGCTTTCCTTAAAATGGGAGTATAGACACATGGTCGTGTTAGCATCATCATCATCAGCAGCAGCAGCAGCAACAACAACAACAACAACAACAACAGCAGCAGCAGCAACAACAGCAGCAGCAACAGCAGCAGCAGCAACAACAGTCACAACAACAACAGCATCATCATCATCAGCAGCAGCAGCAGCAACAACAGCAACAGCAGCAGCAACAGTAGCAGCAGCAACAGTAGCAGCAGCAACAACAGTCACAACAACAACAGCATCATCATCATCAGCAGCAGCAGCAGCAACAACAACAACATCATCATCATCAGCAGCAGCAGCAGCAACAACAACAACATCAGCAGCAGCAGCAGCAGCAGTAGCAGCAGCAGCAACAGCAGCGGCAGCAGCAGCAGCAGCTCGCACGGTCACCTGCGTGCTATCTACTAACAGTAACACACCATGTATGTGTTTATTGTCGCGTGCAGCGTTCACCGTGGTGTAACAATGGCACGCTGCTGCATAATGACAGCAATTAGGGGGGGCGTGGACAGGAGGGAGCAGAGAGGGAGCGAGGGACGGAGGGGGGAGGGAGGAGGAGGGGTTTCTCCGGAGTGGCGTTCGCGCAATGACACCATTAGTCGTGCACTGGGACATTCGGCGCCCGGTGGAATCCGAACGACGGAAAACAGACGGTGACAGCCTGTCAGCACCTCCCCTCCCCCACCATACCCAACCACCTCACCCTCACCATCATGGGCATGCACGCACGCATAGAGAAGCGTGGTGCGCAACGCAGCTGCTGCCTGCTTTAATGCCTTCTTACCTACCTACCTACCCGCCTGCCCACTCGTGCACGCAGCTATTATATAGTGAGCAATGCTGGATGCAAGGAAATAAGTCATTCAATATTCGCTGTATGCTATTTTGCATTTACATGTTACCGGTCGGTGGCACAGTGCCAGTCCGGCGTGAGCGTGTCTATGTGTGTGCGTGCGTGCGTGCGTGCGTGCGTGCGTGCGTGCGTGCGTGCGTGAGTGTGCGTGCATACGTGTGTGAATGCGTGCGTGGATGCGTGAGTGTTTGCGTGGGAGTATGGTGGGAGTGAATGCATGCACAGGCGAGGGAGCAGGCAGGGGAGAGAGCAGGAGGTGTATGCATGCAGGTATTAGACGTGCGCACGGCAATTTCGGCGCGTACATTCTACACAATTCCCACCGTGTGCCGCTTACTATACACGAGCGCCAAACGAATATCGACGCTAAATGGGTTTTCGTCTCGCTAAGAGATGAAGGGAGAGAGTTTATAGTGCGTGAGAGGAAGCACACGGTGCACACGGGCTTTGTTCGTGATCATAGTAGAGCGTCTGATTGCTGGCCGACTAATCACTGACGAGACTGGATGTATGAACGTCATGCTAGTAGGCCTAGCTACATCTATGAGAGTCTACGGCTGAATCGAAGCCCAAAGCCTGGGCCCGGGGTTGCGCATCCTGATTTTTGCGACATCCCACACACACATTTATAGGGCATAAGTCGTACCTGGCGAAACCATATGCAGTCGAAATAATTGTGGAAATCATCCGAAATGATAATTGATGGTTTAAATCTACTATATCACAACCTAGTTTAAGTTCACTCACGTATATTATGTTTAGACTAATATAATACCGATAAACCATTTGGTATAATGGTTCTAGTGTAACCTAATCCCACTCCCTAACCCTATCAATAAATCTACAACTCAAATACCAACTCATTTACACATAAATAAGTGTGCATTGTCACAGCGACTGGAGAGAATCTAATTTAATACGTAACTCTAACACTCACTCTATAAACCAATACTACCGCTTGGAAACCCCACTTAACATAGAAATTGAATACGCTACGCGCATACAATCAGATATAACGTAGCAAAACATAGTAGCATATTAATCCGAAGGCGTAGGCGCCGCCGTAGGCACCCTATAATCACATTGGCATCGTGCCGCGGCTGATATTGACAATGTGTAACGCGCAGCTACGTACGTAGTAGGCCTGCGTTCTTTTGCGAAGTGGCGATTTCCATTAAAAAATATCTCTCCACCGAATATTTGCTTTCATTTCCAATCCGAAATTAATAAGCGACGGACATTTTTACGCGCGGTGAGAGCGAGTGATTAATTAATTATGGCACGGACTCCGTAAACAAGACCTGCTGAGACGCTCGAGAGAGAGAGCGAGAGCGAGAGCGAGAGCGAGATAGAGATATATACTATATATTATATATATAATATATATATATATATATTATATACTATATACTATATATATATTTAGAGGAGCAGAAGAGAGAGAGATAGAGAGAGTAGAGAGCGAAGTGATTAATTAATTATTTGGCACGGACGCGCTAAACAAGAGCCTGCTGAGGACGCTCGAGAGAAAGAGAGAGAAGAGATGAGAGAGAGAGAGAGAGAGAGAGAGACGAGAGAGAGCCGAGAGAGAGAAGAGAGAGAGAGGAGAGAGAGAGAGAGAGAGAGAGAGAGAGAGATGAGAGAGAGAGAGCGAGTGATTAATTAATTATGGCACCCGGACTCTCCTAAAACAAGCACCTGCCTGAGACGCTCGAGAGGAGAGTAGCGAGAGAGAGAGCGAGAGAGAGGAGAGAGCAGAGAGAGAAGAAGAGAGAGCAGAAGAGGCGGGGAGAGAGAGAGCAGAGAGAGAGAGAGAGAGAGAGAAATAGAGAGATAGAGGGAGAGAGAGTGAGATAGAGAGCGAGAGAGAGTGGGATAGAGAGCGAGAGCGAGGGAGAGAGATAGAGCGCGGAGAAAGCCCACCCCCCCCCCGACCCCTCGCCGCGCCGGGCTGACAGCCGAGAGTGTCCGAGACCCCCCCTCTGCCGGGCGGGGAGTGGCGGGGCGGGGGTGTCGGCGGGATGGGTCTGAGAGGCGGAGAAGAGAGAGCGAGAGAGAGAGAGAGAGAGAGAGAGAGCGGCGAGAGAGAGAGTGAGAGAGAAAGGAGAGAGTGAGAGAGAGAGAGAGAGAGAGAGAGAGAGAGAGAGAGAGAGAAAGAGAGAGAGAGAGAGAGAGAGAACGAGAATACGTGCTAGGAGGAGCGGCGGCGGGCCGGCGCGAGGAATATCCTTGCCTGAGGCGCTCGCGTGCTCGTGCGCGCATAGCTGGCGAGGTGAGTTGAACCGGGCCTAGCAGGCATGAGCCGAGCTAGGCCGGGCTGCTAACAAATGCCTAGTATTTGGCACAAATACCTACCTGGCCGGCCTACTGTGCTGGCGAGAGAGTGAGTGAGTGAGAGAGAGACGTTTACGTACTGAAGCAGACACTCATCTAGGCGTAAACGCCCATATGACGCCACGAACGTATGGGTGTCGCCGTGCCGAGAGGGAGAGCGAGAGATAGCGAGAAAGAGAACGAGAGAGAGGGAGTAAGAGCGAGAGAGTGTGAGAGAGAGAGAGAGAATGAGGGAGAGAGCGAGAGAGGGGGAGAGAGGGAGAGCGAGAGTGGGAAAGAGAGAACGAAGGGAGTGGGACGAAAGAGAGGAAGCATGCTTGGGAGGTTACGGTTCTGCAAACACTGCATGGTAGACTGCCGTTGGATTATTTTAACTGGCCACGAATCTAAAACTACGGGGAGTCGGATATCTTCTCGATATGCCACCGTAAATAAATTGACGGCCACTTCAATAATGAAATAATAGTAAATAAACAAAAGTGCAATTTCACTTTATTGCTACCAAAGTCATAAATAATGTTTATGTACTCTCTATCGTCTATGTAAATATCAAATTACAGTAAATGCCGGTCAAATGCTCTTTTGCAACACGATCTCACCGCACGCACGCACGCACCAGTGTACAAACTAACAGAAAGATAGAGCCTCTATCTTTCTGTGAGTCATAGGCACACGATCCCACGATACACGTTCCCTACACAAATCCTACAACACACACTGTATCGCGCAGTACCTATACTATATGGCACTCATGACACTCTCGCTAACGCCAATCTAGCCAATTGCTAATAATACCTCCTTATGCAATACCGCAGCCAGGTGTTTCTTCCACCACTAATCAGCGGTATTAATTACTACAGCATGTAGGCATCGCTACCGACAGCTGCAATTAACGAATTCGCCCCCAATACAAGTGTAATTATTTATTATTAATATTATCGATATGAATGATAGCCGACGTCACGATCAGCGCGGTGATTGACTGAGCAATAATGGAGTCTTGTGAGCGACGCGACAGTAGACGCATTATATATATATGATTATTGTCACGTACATGCCCGTTACGTCTTCTCAAGTTACACGCGTTGACATATTCCATATTCCATCCGGCACGAATAGCGACGATGCGTTACAGCTAGTGCTACCGCTAGTGTTACTATACTGTCAGTGTGCACGTTTTAGCGACTGTACACAGTACACACACCGACGGAGGTAGGGTGCAGTGATCGTTATGGGGCGAGCGTGGAGGGACCACAACGCGCACGGTGGAAACGCGAGACGAGAGAGGGAGAGGTAGACAAGAATTTCCTCATCCTACACTTACCTGGAATTCGAACTGTAGGATCTCATTATCGTCCAGTAACCGGATAGTGCACTTGTAATCCACGTTCAACGTGCTCTTGCTACCGAATTTCAGGCGTCGCATCGACATGGTCACAGTCGCAATCTGGTATTTTCACCGCAAAATCGACCAACACAACAACACTGGCGTCTCCGCACTGCGCGACCTGCCTTCGTCAATGACGCCTCGACTGGTGCGCCACACCGCGTCTGAGAATGTAAACTATCGCGAGCAAATCAATCTATGTGCCGCACTGTTTGCGCGGCTGGTTGTGTCCTTTGCGCTGTGCAAACATGATGGTAGATCATTATACTATAGCGTATGTAGGTATGTTCTTGATGGTGTTATCTACAGGCCCGTAGCCAGCTTTCTATTGGGGGGGGGTTCGTTTTTCAATGTTGGCAATTTGCTCGGCAGGGGCGTGTACAGGATTTGTAC
>NW_014577422.1:18543-27486 GCF_000485595.1 Priapulus caudatus
TACAGAGGGATTCTCATCAATAAAGAACTCGATCGTCTTGAGCAAGCCGTTTTAGAAAATCATTTTGTGTCACAGCTCACGGCAAAAGTCAAGTGTGGGCGAATAAATGCTCAGAGGTGCTGTCCCATGCCTATATTGTAAGGTTTCGATAATTCTTGAAGTTTGGGAGGCCGACATCTCTTTAGCTGACTGCTGAGGCTTCTCGAAGACTGCTTGCGCCATCTATTTAAAAAATGAGAGTTGAAATTAAGTCATCAGACGAAAATTTGCTTGCATTAACTTCAAAGAGAGGTTAGAAGAGAAGAGATTAATATATTATTGAATTGATATTATATATATATATATATATATATATATAATATTAAGTTTAAAAACGTAAATCCATTTGAGGAATTAAAACTTGCTTACTATATCCCGTTTGTCTCGCAATGGTGGTCAACTATATGGTGGTTCAATTTATAATTGTTGACCACCGCATTGCGTAGACAAACGGATATATTAAGGCAAGTATAGTATTATACTTAATAAACTAAAACTTAAAAACTTAAAAAAACACACCTAAACTTAAATACTTAATGACTCTAGACTAATTATATATATATTATATATTATATATATAATATTTACAGTTGCGCCACGTTGAATGCAAAATATAAAAGTTGGGAACTACTCCTAATGGATGTCGTTAGCCAAATGGTGGCAAATTGAGGTCCTGGAATTTCGTTTGGCATACTTTCTGTAGTTTTCCCACTGCCAAGAAATATATATATTATATATTATATAATATATAGTATATAGATATAATATATTTAGCATTGCGCCACAGTTAGGCATGCAATATGTTTCACAGTGCGCATTGACAAAGGCTGATTATAAAATAGCGGACTGCAACACTGTGAATTATAAGATGCCAAAAAATTACGACAATCATATAACATTTCCAACAAAATAGAACATAACTCAAATGTATACCTAGCAAAAATTAATGTCTACTGGTTAAATAAATGGCAATGTTATAGATGAGGTTTGAACTAGGCGAATAGAATATTCCACTGACTTGTTGACATCGAATATGACTTAGGTAGCATTATTCCACAATTCAGGGGGCAGCTGATAAAAAATCTCAATACGACAAGTTATCAGCAGAATCTATATTTAAGATCTTTATAGAATTCTAATTTTGAAATTTTTTTTGTAAGAGAAATCATTAAGTAAATATACATGGATCTGACAAACCATCCCACTTGAATACATTACAAATAAATGTGACATTTTGTAAATGTACTTCACACCTGGCATATTTCTTTAGCCAAGGTGATGCAGGTAGGTTCTTTGCTGTAGGGCACTGTGATACTTTCCTCAAAGAATGGCGTTCCGTTTTTTTCATCTTGGGTTTTTTCTGCGCAGCGTTCCTCTGAATCACATTCCACCAGCTAAATCGACTCTCGTTTCTCTATCAGTGATAGCTGCTTCTCGAGTCTGAAGTGACATATAATCATATCAATCCAATCCACTCATCCAAAGTTCATTTTCTTAAGTTTACAGATAACTCAACAAAAAAGAAATAAAGTTCCTAGTTATTATTATTAAGTTAACCAAAAATTTAGGTTAAGCATAACCACCAACAGGATCACCGCACAGACCGAATGCGAGAGGGCAGAAGACATCTATAACTAATGTGAACAAGCCAAATTTGCCAACAATACTTAAAACGCTTGCAGTCTGCTCCATATGAACCAAACCCGCGTTCTTCCTACATTATGCTTTTTGTCTGAAATAATATATACAAAAGATTAGAAGGAGAAATAAAAATATAAAATTTATGCAATACATGTATAACATAACAATAAAAATTAGACTTTTGTAGGATACTTCGAATAACAATGTTCATAAGGAGGTGATAAACTCTTATTATAAAGTTTATTTTAGTTAGGCACTGTTCTATACATATACAAAACATATCCAATTTTTCGACACCTATGTCAAAATAATGTGTCAGATAAACGTCACCTGTAAATGTAAAAATGCCTGTAGGCTTCTCTGCATAATTTCTCCCTTCCTATGGCAGTTTTAAAAATATATATAGAACTATCGAGACGAAGGAACACAAATTTTAATAAGAGTTACTATTTACAGCAGAATACATTATATATATATATATTAGAGGATCAATCCAATATAATTTCATGTATAGTATGTTTAATAATTTACCAAAATCGTGGGGTGATCCTCCATTAGGAGGCATTCCAAACTTAAATATTATTAATGTGTAGGGTTAGGTATAGTTAAGGTAGGTTTAGGGTTAGGGTTAGGGTTAGGGTTAGGTCTACATATAACGTATAATCTACAAATAAGACATTAATTATGGGGGGGGGTCGGGTCACACCATTAATGATATCAAAGTTGGGAACACTCCTAATGGAGCGTGTAGCAACATCGTGCAGATTGAGGGTGGCCTGCAATTTCGCTTGCATACCTTGTGTAGGTTTTCGGCCCACTGTAACGACGCTCTTCCTCCTTCCAACGCATTGTCCTCATTTGACGGTTTCACTAAAATGTATATACACTACTCTTAACTGCTAGTGTAATTACTGACATATATATGTCAAAGATTATAATTATTATATAAAAAAAGTAATGCAATGGAAGTCAGTTACAGTTTATGATTTGCCTTGAGTATAGTTATAAAAGTAGTTATATGATTACGCCGTTCTAAGTTTGCTGTTGCCTTTCCGGGAGTTCTTCTGCACAAGTAAGGTATAGATTCTTTAGCTTTCCTTAGGGCAGCCTGCTTCAAAAAATCTGCGCCTGTGTTCAAATAACTTTAATTTGAAAAGCCAAATATTTTTATTATTATATGCTGCTAAGGTAGTAGCATAACGTAATTATACGTAGAGAAACATAAACATATACAGAATTTAGGTTTTTGACAAAAACATTAGATACCTGTACGTGCTCATCTTTACACAGACAATTTTTGGTTTATAATCTAACATTAAAAGGAAGATATATATAACCTAAACGGAATGCAATAGTAATACAAGGTTAATACCAATGTTTTTAAATACAGATTTACCTTGGCTGTGATTGTAGCTCTCCGTCGCAAATGGAGTAGTGCATCATCTAAAAGGAGGTTTCGGTGACTAGGGCGGTCATTTCTTTCGTGATGTTACTGAAGGCACTAAAGGAAAGACAAAGCCTTTCGCACACCTTCGCCGTCAGTAAGGCCCATGCCCTCAATCCTCCTTGGGTTGTACTGAACCTATTTTAATAAAAGTAAGATATTAATTGTTGTTCGCCTCTGAAATACTTGGTTTAAAAATGTTTGTAGCAAGAATGCATTTGTGTTTTCTGTCATAAGCATTATGATTAAAATGATCGTTTTATTTTAACAAATATCAGGCCTAGAGAAGACTTATTTTATAATTAACACATACATGTTAGCTGGTAAGCTACTTCGCTACAACCTACATTCAAAATTGATACAGCTATTATAAGAATTTCTACACTAAGTGTTATGTACAGATCTACAACAATAACACGCAAACGTTTCTTAAATTCATTTTGTGATTACATGTAACTCCTCTCCTCTCTCCTCTCTTGCCGCCTCTCCGCTCCCCTCCGCCTCCCCTCTCCTCTCCTCTCCTCTCCTCCTCCCTTCTCCTCTCCCTCCTTCCTATCTCCTCTCCTCTCCTCTCTTCTCTTCTCACTCTGCCCTCCCCCTCCTCTCCCGCTCTCCATCTCCTCTCCTTCGCCTCTGCTCCTCTCCCCACCTCCGCTCTCTCGCCCTCTCCCTCCCGCCTCCTATCTCCTCTCCTCCTCGCTCTGCCTGCATCCTCTCGCTCTCCTCTCCTCTGCCTCTCATCATCCTCTGCCTCGTCCTCTCCTCCTCCTCCGCTCTCCTCTCCTCTCCTCATCCTCCATCGCTCTCCTCTCCTCTCCTCTCCTCTCCTGCTCCTCCTCGCTCTCCCTCTCCTCTCCTCTCCCTCCCCCTGCCCCTCCGCTCCGCCTCGCCTCCCCTCCCCTCCCCTCTCCTCTCTTCCCTCCCTCTCCTCTCTCAACGCCTCTCAGCCCTCCCACTCTCCTCGCTCCTCTCTCGCTTCCTCCCCTGCTCTCTCTCCTCTCTCACTCTCTCCCCTCTCCCGCTGCTCCTCTTCTCTCCCTCTCTCCCTCTCCCTCCCCTCGCCCGTCCATCCTCTCCTCTCCTTTTCTCCTCTCCTCTCCTCTCCTCTCCTCTCCTCTCCTCTCCTACTCCTCCCCTCTCCCCTCCTCCTCTCCTCGCTCCTCAACCTCTTTCCTCTTTCCTCTCTCCTCTCCTCTCATCTCTCTCCTCTCTCCCCTCTCAACTAACGAGTCTAAGGAGTCGCCTACGCCTACTCCCTAACCCTAACCTTAACCCTAACCCTAACCATATCAAATAGTTACCAGGGTACGTTCCGGCAGTACCCCGGGGGACATAGACCCTATGAGCATTGCTACGGGGTATCTGATTCCAAGCACGTGAACTCTAGCTGCGAGGGGCCTATTACTAGTATTAGTATTACTGAATTAGTACTACAGTACAGTGCAGTGCAGTGCAGTGCAGTGCAGTGCAGTGCAGTGCAGTGCAGTGCAGTGCAGTGCAGTGCAGTGCAGTGCAGTGCAGTGCAGTGCAGTGCAGTGCAGTACAGTACAGTACAGTACAGTACAGTGCAGTAGAGTACACTACACATTCTGTCTAAAATACAGCAAAAATGAATTGTGGTCAGCGCTCATACTATTACTGACTGTCATTAAATTAGCCTACTGACGCTCATAGGGTCTATGTCCCCCAGGGTACTGCCGGAACGTACCCTGGGTACGCCGTACGGTCCGGTATACCGGAACGTACCTGGTCACTATTTGATATGGTTAGGGTTAGGATTAGGGTTCGGGTTCGGGTTCGGCTTAGGGAGTAGGCGTAGGCGACTCCCTAGACTCGTTAGTGGAGTAGGCGAGGTACGGTTCGGCATATTAGATAGTACCAGAGTACGTTCCGGTATACCGGACCGTACCCAGGGTACGTTCCGGCAGTACCACGGGGGAAATAGATCCTCTCAGCCCTACTGACAATGACATGTCATGTCTCATGAGTCACATATTCACCATGAACCATAAATAATAACATTTAAATATGACAAACACGTATTCCGTCATACTATCATCATATACTACTATAATACAACTATCCGTAGTACTAGTTTAATATAGTTAGCTTACCGAGCGCGTTGATCACATAAAGTGTGCTGTAGCAACAGTAGCATACGTCACGTACGCCTAATCCATGCCAAGGAGCCATGCCACCGTGCGGTCGCGAATCCGAAATAAACATTTATGCTACGTCTTTCCTTTTTAATTAAATTTGTTGACCAAATACAGTTTGTTGCATAAATTTAGTTTATATTAATAAAGTAAGTGTAGAGGAGTTTGAATAATTTGTACATATGCATGATGACGAGAACGACAAGGGTTTGAAGTAATTTCAGCTATCGTCAATGTAAGCAATGATGTCGTCTAATGTTATTGTTCAGACAAATCGCAGCCGTAGGCCACCAAAATAAGAGATTTTTGTACGTCAAAATGCAGAAAACTGTAAATTGATAAACCCATCTAATATGTAGATAGTAACTAAAAATTCTTCTTCTAAAGAAAATACAGCCTGTAAGCCATAAAAGTGAACGAAGTGGCGCATTGAACCGCCATTTTTAGCGCAAAATAGCAGCCTTCATGCAAGCCTATTTTCGCATGCCATCCAGCGCGTTGAAAACTTTTCGCACGCAGTCGGCGGTGTTGAAAATTAATTTTTTCACAACGGCAAATAGCGTTGCTATATTGCCATCTTTTCACGCTGTCGCGTGTGAAAAGATACGAAATCGGGTGCATGTCCGGCCCCCTCTAAAAATTCGTAGGGGGGGACATGTCGCCCCCCCACGCTGGTTTGCGCCCCTGGTACCAGGGTACGTTCCAGCAGTACCCAGGGATCTATAGACCCTATCAGCTCGAGTTAGTGTTTATGTATTGTTTAGTACTTTATATATATCCTTTACGGACGTCCGTGGTAAAATTATATACGAAGCAGATCGTGATTCACAGCCGAACTAACATAGATCAGGCCGTAGCCAGGGGGGTTCGGGGGTTCGAACGAACCCGCCCCCGAGCCCCCTCCTCCCAGCCAAAAAATTTTTTTTTGGAAAATTTGCAAGAATTTCACCTCAAGGTCGCTCCATTTAAGTGTAATAATTGCAAAATCTCCATCGTGCGGGAGGGTGAACAGTGAACACCCCCCTCCCACACCCTCCCCCCGCTCGTCCGCTTGCTCCCTCGCCGGTCGCTTGCGCGCCCGAGCAGGGGCGTGTACAGGGGGGGTCCAGGGAGTCCGGACCCCCCCTTGCTCGCGCAGAAAACGCATCTGAGGGGGGTAATTTTAAAAATTTCGGGGGAGGCCCCCCAGACCCCCCCTTCGCGTGCTCGCAACTATGGTTACGGTTAGACCCCCTCGTCACAAATCCTGTACACGCCGCACGCAGAAAACGCATCTGAGGGGGTCTAATTTCAAAATTTTCCTTTCCCCAGATCCCCCCTTCGCGTGCTCGCTACTGGTATCCCCCCAGCTAGCATGTTAAAACAACTGTAAAACCTGTTTCAACAACGTTATTATGGCTGCATCCATAGCTGCATCTAACGCTGATAGGCTCTATGTCCACCAGGGTACTGCCGGAACGTACACTGGGTACGATCCGGTATACCGGAACGTACCCTGGTACTAAATACTACTATCTAGGTCGCCTACGCCTACTCCCTAACTCTAACCCTAACCCTAACCATATCAGCTAGATAGTTACCAGGGTACGTTTCGGCAGTACCCTGGGAGACATAGACCCTATGAGCGCATCTAACAATGTAAACATGTAACGATGTCACAATGTAACAATTTAAGACTGCAACAGAGTAATATTTTGTAATTCGTAAACGTAATGTCGTCATATTTTGCCAAATATAGCATACAATATTGTTCCGTTGTAATTACTGCCTTGCCTTTTTAAAGAGCTTCTTCTACAAACATTGTGTGGCATAACAATATACAACATAACGAGCGAGGTGGAAACGTAATAAATTCAACATAATTAATCAATGCGTATATACATTTCTTTTATTTAAATTATAACAGTTCTACTATATAACAAACAAGATAACAACTTTTACAAATAACAATGTTCATCACACATCCAAATTCCTTAGTGCATCCTACACGCGACTGCATTTTCAGGGAATCTTAATTACGCTACAATAAAAGTTGCAAGGGTCAGGAACATTGGAAACGCCAAACAAACTTCGGGAGTACTTGAATTGTCCATGCATTACTGCTGTTTGAGAACAGTAGATAATAGCAGACTTTATAGGGATTAAAACTTTTAGTAACACAGTGTTCATATATATGTCAGTGAAAGCTAGATGTACTGTGAAGGCACACATCATCATTAATACTCACTATACCAAGTGTATCCGTGGATCCATCTAAAATATAGATATGGACAAAGACCGTACACAATCTTTTAAGGTCTTATGATCTTTCACACTTGTATACGGTCTTACGATCTTTCACACTTGTATACGGTCTTTGATACGGAACAGTGACGATGCTGACACCTAGTTAGAAAAACTCCAACCTGTAGCCAATTACAGTATCCTACTCACTCATAAATAGTCTGTAGTGGGTCCTACATTAGCTTGCTTAAGTCATACACAGACGTAGGTAGGAAAGGACTGGACCCCTAAATAAACCATCAGTACGTGTCACGTCTGCTTACAAAGCACACGGACGTGAGATAACTTATATACACCATAATATCAAACCGAAATACGTGAGACCGACATTTCACTTATAAACGCATGAATAATAACACCTCATTCAAAGCAAGTGCACCCTCAGATGCAGTATCCACAGCAACTACTTAGCACAATAGATACAACAGTGTTACACGAATACCTAATTTAGATGTCATATACATAGTTCATAACGTATTCTAAGCATACACTTTACTACATTACAATTGGACGGAATAGTCATGAATATCACATAGTTTAACAAATTGCTACACACAGTCACTAATGACACAATATATTACACTTTGTATCACTGGGCAACATGTCACGTGTGTATGTGTATGTGTATGTGTATGCACGTAATGTGTGTATGTGACTATGTTCACAAGCATCTATATGTAATATGTGCGTGCCCAATGCCTGTGAGCATAAATAACTTGAGCTTCCACTAAGAAATGCAGCTATCTAATATAAAAAGCGTTTCCTTAACCATGCATCTGTCAGCAAGATCATACTATACTGCATTTTTACTCATATGTCATGATCTTATCCGACTTCTGTAGAAAAGTGTCACTGTTTTCAGCTGCTAGCACGTGGGTACGTATGTTCGGTTACTGCCTAAGGCATTGAGGATGAATATCAAGGGAAATTCACTATTTGCACTGTTTACAGTTCATTCACGTCGCATTATCTAGTAGGTAAGAACATTCCTCTTCCACTCGAGTAACTCATACGCTGCGGATTCTGCACAATTGCTCGAGCTACGTTCACCGTGGCGGTGTTATGGAAAAAAATACGCAGCGAGTTCTCTGATCGCTTTACACTGCATCCATCAGCTTCGTTTTGCCGGGTGTTTTGTTAAGCTTGTACAATTACAGTGCGTGTCAGTAACCCTGTGAGAATGGAATACGTAATGACAAACTTAACAGTAGAGGCAGATCAGACCGCAATGGTACTCGCTGAGAATGAAACATAACCACAAACGCGACAGCACTGTAGTAGAAGCAGATCGGATGGTCATGCTACTACATGAGAATGAAACATAACCACAAACGCGACAGCACTGTAGTAGAAGCAGATCGGATGGTCATGCTACTACAT
>NW_014577422.1:27496-35600 GCF_000485595.1 Priapulus caudatus
ACCATTCTACCGGCAACACGAACCATGTGACTGCACAAGGAACGCACAGACAACTGTTGCTGTGAAGACGGCACACGGAACTGTGTGTTAGGGCTGCTGCGGCGACATGATCACTGCAGGTGACACGTGGAGCTGTGCGTGTTGCCATTGCCGTGGCGACGTGATCACTGCAGGAGACACATGGAGCTGTGCGTGTTGCCATTGCCGTGGCGACGTGATCACTGCAGGAGACACATGGAGCTGTGCGTGTTGCCATTGCCGTGGCGACGTGATCACTGCAGGAGACACATGGAGCTGCGTGTGTTGAGGTTGCCGTGGCGACGCCATCACTGCAGGAGACACATGGAACTGCGTGTGTTGCGGTTGCTGGGACGCGAGGGCAGCTCTGACGCGCCGTACTCCACGATATCTGCCTTGACAACCTTCTGCTGCTGATCCAGCTCCTGCTTGCTGAGCTTTATGCCCAGAATGTCAGCAGCTATCTTCTGGAAGCAGAGACTCACCTGCCCGATGCAAAGCAGACAAAAGGTGATTAACGTAATTACCATTAATTAATAATAATAATATTAATATAATAACATCAATCAATCGATTATTGTGTGCAGTAATCTTGGATTGTAACTAGTAACTTTAAATGTTAGTGTCAATACAAGAAACTAAATACAATGTGGGATGAACAATGAACAACTTAATATAATAAAGGAATAAGCAACTAATTCAGTAAATATAACGTGTGTTGTCAGGGCTCTATGCTTATGTTTAGACACTTGCCCTTTGTGCATGCAGCACTCGTATAAAAGAGTTTTACTTGCCAGAACTTTTAATTTAACCATTATTAATGCTATCAATTAACTTTCCACACACCACACAGTCAGCGATAACAAAAGTCAATCAGAATGACATTTGCATATTATATCACATCATCAGATCTAGTTAGGTAATTTTCCAAGAAATTATTTGTTGATTTCAAAGCTTTGTAAGTTGGCAATGTTACTACCATTCAACCAGACAGTCACTCATGCCTGACAGTGAATTAAGAGTAATCACCATCTACATTTGAGCTGCTGCTGGAGAAATTGAGTGGCACCTCTGCCCACTGTGGAGCCATCTGTCAAAAGCCCTCTGACCATTAAAGGCCTCCAAGTCTAGGCTTTCGATCGAAAGCACCATCAAGTGACCTAGCATACTTGTGTGCAGTCTAGTTCTCCAATCAGCTTTGATACATAGTGAAATACAAACAATTAAATACAGCAGGTGCGCTGTAATCTCAAAATGAATGCAGTTACCTTTAATGCCATAGCCGGTATGAATAAAGATACAATCAAATGCACAGATTAATCAAAGAATTTTCCCACAGCTCTAAAGCTACTCAAATCTGAAACACCACATAGATGCTCAGCACTCCCTCTGCCACTCACCCCATCGCCGCTCTTCGCAGCTATAAAGTGACTGGACAGCGAGTGATCTTGAGCAAACTTGACATGCTTCTCTTGTTTGACGGTGCGCATGTGTTCCAGGTCACCTTCAAAACACAGAAAAAACGACGCTGCCAGTGAATCTTAGTGAATGTTATCGCCTATCAACAGAACTTTTACCCTTGTATACACCTGCTATCATTAGGTTGGCACGTGGAAGCATTAGGTGTTCAACTCTTCCAACCTCACAATTTAGCCATCTGCAACGCTTTGCGCAGCAATAATTACCGAATGATCTTTTTCTATCAAAAATGTTTTATACTCAGCTCAATAGACTATTTTTAGTAGGCCAGAGATGGTCTCCTAGGTGATGCTAACAGAGCCTGATATTAAATGCTGTCATACCTATAAATAATTTCACTTAGATAAATTTTACATGTTGCTCAATATAAAAATGGCAGGCCATATGTTGTGTGTGAGGTATAAGGGAAGCATGTACTAACTAAAGCTCTTTCGTCGATACTTGCTATAATCATAGAGAACAGGCGAGAGGTAAGGAAGCGGCCATGTCGGAACCAATCAATGCTCCTACCTAATCAATTTACATAAATTATTTATTTTAAATACCTTCTAATTTTGATTGCTTATCCGCTAACATCTAGACAGAGATTGGCCAAATTAATACAGTGTAAAGTTTCAAAATGTCAATTATAAGATGCAGCCTTTTAATTGGAAGTTGAAACAAAATGACTTGTAATGTTATCATTTTAATTAATCCCTTACTAATTGCTGATCTGATTGGTTCTAATAGTAATTTGTGAGAAACTAATGAAAAGTTCCATTACAGCTATTCAAGATTTTGTACAAGGCAGGTTCTCCACTCAATAAAGTTCTCCATTATGGCTCCGCTAAATAATATGTTATGTTCTCCGTTTATGGAGATCTCTTAATAAAATGTGGCCCTGGTTTGTTTTTTGACGAGCTGTGCTCTCAGTTGCTTAAATTCATCACCAGATTGCAGTACCCGACAGCCATTTGCCATGCGGAATCTTACACTAGGTGAATCATTTTGGATTTCGGGTCGTACTTGACTACGAATTCCAATTGCTATGCTAATATTTCAGAGTTTAGCATAACCTGTCTTGTACCGCACATTGCATACGCGACGTTGCTTACTCTTGTTTGCTACGAGAGCAAGATGTGGACGTTCCGCTGACGCTTCAATGGTTTTCTTCACGACCTGCATCCAATCCTCCAAATTCTCAAAGCTCTGGTAGTTGGTTATGTCATATACGAATAGGACCCCCTGGAAATGTGACAGTAAAATATATCAGAAGAGCCACATGAATATTATTTTTATAACAACGTGACATAATGCAAGTGTAAGAAATCATTAGGATGATAGGAGAAAATAGGGAGACGGTAAGACAGTTGAGGATACACTCAAGCTTTTCCACGGTTATTGCTCTAATAAATTGCTCAGTGTGCAAAATGGGTGAACGTATGTGAAACATCTAACTGTTATTATTTACTGTGACAAATCCATGACTAACTGAAACCACTAAATTGGTGAAATGTTCTGTGCACCTTGAGAAATTGTGAGAATTACGAGGTTACCATCGCAATTTCAAGTGAAACACGTGAACGATGCGTACTGCATGACGTCACTAACCTACATGTTAATAAACTGGGTTTATATGTAATGCTATGTAACAAGGTGTAAATGCTATTTTCGACTGCAACAATTTCAACTATCACTGGCAGATAACAGCTGCAGTAGGGTTGATGCTGATGAATTCTGGCATAATGTATACCGTGAAAAGGCTGGTTGTATCATGTCTCTGATGTCATCATCAGGCATGAAAATGACCGGTAAAGAAAAACACTGAAAACCCCCGAGGAGGGGGGGGGAACCCTGAGGGAGAATCCCGAAGCGGGGGGGGGGGTACCCCCTCTCACGGTAGGAAGATTTTTTAATTTTGGGGGTCAGAATCAGAGGCGCCGGAAGTGGGGGGCGGGGGGGGGCGGCCGCCCCTCCAATCCAAAAAGTGGGAGGGCAAAACCAAAAAGCCCCCCACAAAGAAGAGTGGGAAAGAAAAAATAAAATGTATGAGCTAAGACTTGTTACAGTAATTATAACGTTCAAAACTAATTTGATTTCACATCGCATTTAAAGTTTTCGCTGCACGCTTTTTGCGTATTGAGCGCTCACGCGCAACATGAATGCACGGCGCTCATGCACACACCGGTCACACAGCGACACGGCGCTCCACGCACACACGTCGCAGCACGACGGCTCAGGAGCACACGACGTGCAGCAGCGACACGCGATCACTGAGCACAACACGTCGGCACGACGCAGCGCACGACGTCAACACACACGGTCGCGGTGCAACGCCAACACGTCAACAGGCGGAGTCACACGCGCTCACGGCACACCAACGTCGGCACACGTACGCGGCTCACGCACCACGACGGTCACACCCACACAGCGCTCTACGCACACACGTGCACACGGCCACGACGTCAGACGCCAACGCGCTCTACGCGCACACAGCACACGACCGTCACACAGACGGCGTTCGAGAGGCGTAATCGACACCGATGGGTGTCGCACACGGAGACTGCCACCCAACGCACACAGTCGAACGCACCGAGGCACACGTCGCACACACGCTGTGTCACGCACACACGATCACACACACGTCACACACCGCTCACGCACACACGCGCCTACCGCACACACGTCACACCACATGCGCTCACGCAACACATGCCTCACGTACACCACCGCGTTCACGCACACCAACATAGACGACTGCGCGCTTCACAGCACACACGTCGCACACACCGCCGCTCACGCACAGACGTCGCACACACGCACTCACGCACACAGCGTCGCACCACAGGACGCGGGTCACCACACACGTCAGCATACGCACAGTATGTCGCACACCACTGCGCTCTCACCCGCACGCACGTCGCACTAACGCGCTCACGCCACACCGTCGGCACACACACACATGGGCTTCAAGCACGACACATCACACACACGGGCCTCACACACATCGCTCAACGCACACGACCGCGCTCACGCCACACACCGCTCACACGATACACGTCGCACATACCGCGCTCCACGCAACACACGTCGCACCAGCTCGCGCTCCCACAGCACACACGTCGCACACACGCGCACACCACACACGTCACGACACACATGCGCTCACTCACACACGTCGCCACGACGCAACGATTCGGCAAGTGACAGAGCACAGCGCTACACATTCGCACCACACCGCGCAGCTCACGCACACACGTCTACGGGCTACGGGGTACCACGTCTAGCTTGCTGCCAGCCCGCAGTAAGAACGATCGATAAACCGTGCGCCTGCATGTAAGCACATGCCTGTTGGTAGATTAACGAATTGCTGGCACGTGAACGTCGGAAAAAAACGGAAAACGTTGGGGAAACATCTGGATCGAGGCAAAAAGCAGAAATGCGCTGAAACGCCGTGAAAATTTTCATGCCATGCATCATTGAATTAAGGGCCAAAGCGAGCTAACAAAACATGTTACTGCCAGGCAATCAAAACGCTCGAAAGTAGCAGATGCATCGGGCATATGGAGAAACAAGCATGCTACAGAGGTGGCACCTAGTGTTCCATCAAATAAAAATGAAAATAAAACAACAAGCCGCCACAGAAGCAGTCTGGGCTCATCTGTACGTCTGTTGCAACGGTTTATAAACAGTAGCATTTGAGAGTACATTATATTACGTAACATTTTACTTAAGTCGTGTGTAGTGACACCTTTGTCTTAGGGCCGCAGATATGCAGAATACGCAAGTGCGTACACTAGTCATTTTCAGCAATTTCTGCATTGTCTGGCATACCTCACCAAATCCATTGGTTGATACAAATCGCTGTGCCTGAAACTTCCTGTTTTATGGTGCATTGTCGACCCAACCCTAACCCTAACGCCTATTAAAAAACAAAACCAATAATTGTTGAATAAAAATTATTTGTTGTATTAAATTGGTTGCTAAATAAATCATGTAAATATGTGCATTAATGTAAAATTTAAATGTACAATGTAAAAATTTAGAAAAAAATTGTTAAATTGATAAAGATACGAAAAGATACAGAACAACAGGTAAATAAATAAAAAATCAATGGATTCGATCCAACAACCTTTGAGTCCGTGACGCATGTGCTGTACGCGTGTGGCTACTACCAGGTATTGCGGATGTCTAGATTGATGGATGTGCCACTGCAATATAGACAACACTGTGACGTCATTGAGGCAGTTCAGCGAATCCATGTTTAACACCTCCTCTTGAAGGTCAACAAAGGTTATCAGCACTTACTCTCTTGCACGGTCAGTGGAAAGCATATTCATGTCCTTTCAATAAAGTGATAAAAATGGTAGGTAGCGCTGAAACCAAGAAAGTTTCACTCTGTCCATTAGCGCATGTCCTCAGAAAATGGTCTGATATCTGACCTTTCCCTCCATGCCCTTTGACCTGTGACCTCCAATTCGCACTGTGATGGGTTTCCTACCATGACACTCATATCCCGAATATTTAAGAGCATAGGTCGAAGCCGTTAAATTGTGCCGCAATTCCCGATAATTTCATCCTATACTTAGTTATAGGGGGAAAATATCCCCCTCCTTTACACATCTTGACCATTTGACCTTGACCCGCCGCAAATTTTCACTGCCTGAGTCCTTTTCAAGATCCCCCCCGCACGTCCCAAATATCAGTGACCGTACTCGAAGCCGGTTAAGATCTTGTGCCCAACTGTTGACGACAGACGGACAGACGCACGCACGCACAATTCATGCGAGTTCTAACCAGCTGCATCTGACTACGTCAGGGGCTAAAATTAATAAAACTTTCGCATAACAAGCATCGAATGTTATCTTATACCTCTTGCACTGTGGCACCATTGAAAATACGACTTAAGTACACAAAAGTTCACTGATTCCTCGGCTATAAATACATGGAAAAATGGTCAGTTCTGGTTCACTTCAATTTACAATAAAATGCCACTTGGCGACTTAATTAACAGGTTACTTAGGAAAACGTTTTCTTCATATGGGAGGGTATTCTGAAATTTGCTCCTCACCATGTGCCCGCAAGTATATGTATTTGTCCAGCCATCTGTCCACGCAATGTCTGGCCCGATTCGCCGATACTTGTTTTAGTGCCACATGAACATTCCCTAGACAGAAGCAAAACAAGACCAATTCTGAATCTATGCTAAAAAACCCAGTCCAGACGTCATGAGAAACAAGAGAAGCAGCGGAAATATTTGGCCTATCTCAGAATACAAAAAACTGTTTTTTCGCTTAATTTTGTTCTTACTTTATACGTGTGGAACGGACCGATGGATGAATGGAATTGCGATTTTTGGGGATGGACTGAACTGAATGGAGGGTTCGTTTTTGATGGATGAATGATGGCTGGATGGATTGATGGGCTGGATGGATGGATGGATGGATGGATGGATGGATGAATGGATGGAGGATGGAATGGATGGATGGATGGATGGGATGGATGGATGGATGGATGGATGGTGTCGATGGATGGGATGGATGGATAGATGGATGGATGCGATGGATGGAATGGGATGGTATGGATGGATGGATGGACTGGATGGATGGATGGATGGATGGATGGATGGTGGGTAGATGGCGGGCATGGATGGGTTGAATGGATATAGCCATTTGCTGGTACATGTTAGCTCTACATGTGAAGAATTTATACAGTATGATCATTTCACAGATCAGCATCCATGCAATGCATCCAGAAGTTTTTGTCAGTGTAAGCTAATTACCTGCACGATGAATTCGCCTGAGGAAGAAATTAGCCGCAATTGTTTGCTTGTAGCTCCTCCAAACTGCTGCCTGTGTTAGCGGGTAGCGCAATGGACGGTCTGTAACGTGGCAGCCACAAATACGTGTTTCATCTAATGAGGAAGACTGTAGTAGCCTATGTGGGCGCCGTTAATAATGCCCAGGCGTAGATAGCATCATTGCTTCCGACGTAAAATGTTGACACAGATTTGGAACTTCAATGTGACGTTTTGGAAGGCCTTATAATATGGGTTATTTCCACAAAAAAGACAAATAATGTTAAGGACATAATTCAGGTGTTCTGTCCACATTTTTAAAACAAGTGACAAGTTAATTAATTGTCCTATCCTGTTATCAATGTAAAAATTCAATATCAGTAATGTTGACACGTGTAATCGTATGAAGGTACCAGAAGATTCGAGATATATATAGGACCAGTACTGGTGCGTGGCTAAGTTCACCATGGCATTGATAGGTGGTTTACTTTCATCTTTGTTATAGCTTGCATGTGTCAAAAAATAAAGACGATGTATAATAAACAGAATGTCAAAGTGTCGGTAGCATTTTGGAATTTTCTCGTGACTTCAAATTATTTATATTACTAGTTATCTATGTCTTGGGTGTCTAACTTAGACAAAAGAAGGGTATACACATTCACAATTTTAATGGATTTAGAAACTATGAATATGATAAGTGAGATGAGCCTGTGAATTTACATTTTCAATGGATAATTGATGATTTGTTTCGGATTTATTCAAGGCACCATTCACCTTTCGCGGCCCGTCTCTATGTATTGGGTTACAACATTTTCTGAATTGAGTTAGACA
>NW_014577422.1:35625-37600 GCF_000485595.1 Priapulus caudatus
TACGGCAGTAAATAAAAGATCATAAATCTGTCTAGTCCCAAGTAAGCGAACCCTGCCTAGAATTTCATCCCACTTAGGGCCAAAGAAGTGTGGCAAGTAGAACGATATGGCAACCTTTTTTACAGTGACCAAAAAAATTAAAATGCAGTGTATAAAACAAGAGCCGCAGAGCGTCTGGGCTCGTTTGAGGTCTGTTGCTACGGTTATAAACGTAACATTTAAGTCGTGCGTAGTGACGCAGATATGCAGATACGCAGTTGCGTACACATCATTTCAGCAATCTTCTGCATTCTGCATACCTCCCAAATCCCATTGGTTGATACAAATCGCGTGCCTGAAACTCCTGTTTTATGGTGCATTGTGACCCTAACCCTAACCCTAACCCTATTAAAAAACAAAAACCAATAATTGTTGTAAAAATTATTTGTTGTTATTAAATTGTTGTAAATAAATCATGTAAATATTTGCATTAATGTAAAATTTAAAATGTAAATGTAAAAATTAGAAAAAAATTGTTAAATTGATAAAGATAGAAAAATACAGAAAACAGGTAAATAATAAAAAATCAGATGGGATTCGATCCAACAACCTTTGAGCCGTGACGCATGTGCTGTACGCGTTTGGCTATCCAGGCTTATTGGGTTTCTAGATTATGGATGTGCCATGAATATGACAACACTGTGACGTCATTGAGGCAGTTCAGGAATCCATGTTTAACCCTCCTCTTGAAGGTCAAAAGGTTATCAGACACTTACTCTTCGCACGTCAGTGGAAAGCACATTTCATGGTCCTTTCAATAAAGTGATAAAAATGGTAGGTCAGCGCTGAAACAAAAAAGTTTTTCACTCTGTCCATTAGGCCATGTCCTCAGAAAATGTCTGATATCTGACCTTTCCCCCACTGCCCTTTGACCTGTGACCTCCAATTTCGCACTGGTGATGGGTTTCCTACCCATGACACTCTATACACCGAATATTAAGAGCATAGGTCGAGCCGTTAAGATTTGTGCCGCAATTCCGTATTTCATCCTATACCTTAAGTTAAGGGGGAAACATTCCCCCTCCATTTACACATCTTGACCTTTGACCCTTGACCCCCCAAATTTGTCATCCTGAGTCCTTTTCACGATCCCCCCCCCCCGACGTCCCGAATATCGTGACCGTACGTCGAGCGGTTAAGATTTGTGCCCAACTGTTGACGAACGGACGGACGCACGCACGCATGCACAATCATGCGATTCTACCAGCTGCATCTGACTACGTCAGATGGGCTAAAAATTAATAAAATTTCGCATAAAAGCTCGAATGTATCCTTATACTCTGCATGGCACCATGAGAAATAGACTTAAGTACACAAAAGTTCACTAATGCCTATAAATACATGGAAATAATGGTACATTCTGGTTCACTTCAATCTTACAATAAAATGCTCACTGGCGACTTATTAACAGGTTACTTAGGAAAACGTTTCTTCTATGGGGAGGGTATTCTGAAATTTGTCCTCACATGTGCCCCATATATGTATTTGTCCAGCATCTGTCCACCCAATGTCTGGCCTCCGATGTCCCATACTTGTAGTGCCACATGAACATTCCCTAGACAGAAGCAAAGACAAGACCATTGGAAATCTTAATGATAAAAAACCTCAGTCCAACGCATGAGAAAACAAGAGAAGGCACGGAAATATTTGCCTTCTCAGAATAAAAACACTGTTTTTTCCTAATTTTTTCTACTTTATACGGGTGGACGGACCGATGGATGAATGGATGGATGGATGGATAAATGAATGGAGGGTTCGTTTGATGGATGAATGGATGGCTGGATGGATTGATGGCTGGATGGATGGATGGCTGGATGGATGGATGGATGGATGGATGGATGGCTGGATGGATGGATGGATGGATGGATGGATGAATGGATGGATGGATGGATGGATGGATGGATGGATGGATGGATGGATGGATGGATGGATGGAT
>NW_014577422.1:37610-41790 GCF_000485595.1 Priapulus caudatus
ACCTTTGACCCTTGTACCCCCCCTAAATTTGTCATCCTGAGTTCCTTTCACGATCCCCCCCGACGTCCCGAATATCGTGACCGTACGTCGAGCGGTTAAGATTTGTGCCCAACTGTTGACGAACAGACGGACGGACGCACGCACGCACAATCATGCGATTCTACCAGCTGCATCTGACTACGTCAGATGGGCTAAAAATTAATAAAATTTCGCATAAAAGCTCGAATGTATCCTTATACTCTGCATGGCACCATGAGAAATAGACTTAAGTACACAAAAGTTCACTAATGCCTATAAATACATGGAAATAATGGTACATTCTGGTTCACTTCAATCTTACAATAAAATGCTCACTGGCGACTTATTAACAGGTTACTTAGGAAAACGTTTCTTCTATGGGGAGGGTATTCTGAAATTTGTCCTCACATGTGCCCCATATATGTATTTGTCCAGCATCTGTCCACCCAATGTCTGGCCTCCGATGTCCCATACTTGTAGTGCCACATGAACATTCCCTAGACAGAAGCAAAGACAAGACCATTGGAAATCTTAATGATAAAAAACCTCAGTCCAACGCATGAGAAAACAAGAGAAGGCACGGAAATATTTGCCTTCTCAGAATAAAAACACTGTTTTTTCCTAATTTTTTCTACTTTATACGTGTGGACGGACCGATGGATGAATGGATGGATGGATGGATAAATGAATGGAGGGTTCGTTTGATGGATGAATGGATGGCTGGATGGATTGATGGCTGGATGGATGGATGGATGGATGGATGGATGGATGAATGGATGGATGGATGGATGGATGGATGGATGGATGGATGGATGGATGGATGGATGGATGGATGGATGGATGGATGGATGGATGGATGGATGGATGGATGGATGGATGGATGGATGGATGGATGGATGGATGGATGGATGGATGGATGGATGGATGGATGGATGGATGGGTGGGTAGATGGGCGGATGGATGGGTGAATGGATATAGCCATTTTGACATGTTAGCTCTACCATGTGAAGAATTTATACAGATGATCATTTCAAGATCAGCATCCATGCATGCATAGAAGTTTTTGTCAGTGTAAGCTAATTACCTGGCACGATGATTCGCCTGAGGAAGAAATCTAGCCCAATTGTTTGCTTGTACTCCCTCCCAAACTGCTCCTGTGTGTAGCGGGTAGCGATGGACGTCTGTAAACGTGCACCACAAATAAGTTTTCATCTAATGAGGAAAGACTGTAGTAGCCTTATGTGGCCCGTAATAATGCCCATGGCGTAGATACATCATTGCTTCCACGTAAAATGTTGACACAGATTTGAGAGCTTCATGTGACGTTTTGGAAGCCTTATAATATGGGTTATTTCCACAAAAAGAGACAAATAATGTTAAGGACATAATTCAGTGTTCTGTCACATTTTTAAAACAAGTGACAAGTTAATTAAATTGTCTATCCTGTTATCATGTAAAATTCAATATCAGTAATTTTGACACGTGTAAATCGTATGAAGGTACCAAGAAGATTTGAGATATATATATGACCAGTACTGGTGCGTGGCAAGTTCAACCATGCATTGGATAGGTGGTTTACTTCATCTTTGGTTTATAGCTTGCATGTGTCAAAATAAAGACGATGTTATAATAAAGAGATGTGCAAGTTGTCGGTAGCATTTTGGAATTTTCTCGTGACTTCAAATTATTTATATTACTAGTATCTATGCTCTGGGTGTCTAACTTAGACAAAAGAAGGGTATACACTATCAACAATTTAATGGATTTAGAAACTATGAATATGATAATGACGATCAAGCCCTGTGAATTTAACATTTTTCAATGGAAATTGGATGAATTTGTTTCCTTTACAAGGCACCATTCACTTCGCGCCCTCTCTATGTATTGGGTTACACATTTTCTGAATTGAGATTAGACATTAATATCTTTCCAACACTTTCCCGGTTACTAACGCTCATAGGGTCTATGTCTGCCAGGGTACTGCCGGAACGTACCCTGGGTACGGTCCGGTATACCGGAACGTACCCTGGTCACTATTTGATATGGTTAGGGTTAGGATTAGGGTTAGGGTTAGGGTTAGGGAGTAGGCGTAGGCGACTCCCTAGACTCGTTAGTGGAGTAGCGGCATATTAGATAGTACGAGGGCACGTTCCGGTATACCGGACCGTACCCAGGGTACGTTCCGGCAGTACCCCGGGGGACATAGACCCTCTCAGCATTAGTCATTACTAACCGAGCCATTTCTGAAAGGGTAAGACTAATCCCCGGGCACTCTGTGAGGGTGAGACCACAGTGTAGGGGTGGTCGGGTAGGGTAGGCCTAACTCTAACGCTAACCCTAACCATAATCCTAAACCTAACCCTAATCCTAACCATACCCTACCCGACCACCCCTACATTGTGGGCTCGCCCTCACAGAGTGCCCGGGGATTAGTCTTTTCCTTTCTGAAAGCAGACCATCGTTGTTTCCGAAACACTAACTCTAATTTGAATAATCAGTCCAGTTTTCTGCTATAAATTTCAAGTGTTAAATGCAGTCATCGTTGAGAAATCCTTTTTTTAACACAATTTCCTGAAGTTAGTTTACAATATTATTAGTTACTAGCTCTACTCTAGTGACTAGTGACGACTGACGACTGACCGTCTGACGTAGTGTGGAGAGATATTAAGCCCAATACTATTTAATATGTTCGTAAATGACATCCCGAACTCCCTTAAAAATGGGGTATATCCTAAAATTATGTCAGAACCAATCAAATGTCTCATGTATGCTGATGACCTCGTACTATTCAGCGAAACTGAAACGGGCCTCCAGAAACACACACACGCGCTCACGCACACACGTCGCACACGCACACACGTCACACACACGCGCTCACGCACACACGCACACACGTCACACACACGCGTTCACGCACACACGTCGCACACGCACACACGTCGCACACGCACACATGTCGCACACACGCACACACGTCGCACACACGCGTTCACGCACACACATCACACACACGTCACACACGCGCTCACGCACACACGCGCCTACGCACACACGTCACACACATGCGCTCACGCACACACGTCGCACACACGTCACACACATGCGCTCACGCACACATGCGCTCACGTACACACGCGTTCACGCACACACGCACACGCGCGCTCACGCACACACGTCGCACACACGCGCTCACGCACACACGTGCTCACGCACACACGTCGCACACACGCACTCACGCACACACGTCGCACACACGCGGTCACGCACACACGTCGCATACGCACATATGTCGCACACACGCGCTCACGCACCCACGTCGCACACACGCGCTCACGCACCCACGTTGCACACACGCGCTCACGCACCCACGTCGCACACACGCGCTCACGCACCCACGTCGCACACACGCGCTCACGCACACACGTCGCACACACACACATGGGCTCAAGCACACACATCACACACACGCGCTCAGCACACATGCGCTCACGCACACACGCGCTCACGCACACACGCGCTCACACATACACGTCGCACATACGCGCTCACGCACACACGTCGCACACACGCGCTCACGCACACACGTCGCACACACGGCGCACACACACACGTCACACACATGCGCTCTCACACACGCGCTCACTCACACACGTCGCACACGCACACATGTCGCGCACACGCACACATGTCGCACACACGCGCGCGCTCACGCACACACGTCTACGGCTACGGGTACCAGTCTAGCTTGCTGCCAGCCGCAGTAGACGATCGATAAACCGTGCGCCTGCATGTACACATGCCTGTGGTAGATTACGAATGCTGCACGTGAACTCGGAAAAAAACGGAAAACGTGGAAACAATTCTGGGATCGAGGAAAAAGCAGAAATGCGCGGAAACGCGGAAAATTTTCATGCCTGCATCATTGATTAAAGGGCCACAGCGAACTACACATGTACGCAGGCAATCAAAACGCTCTGAAAGTACAGATGCATCGGCATATGGAGAAACAAGCATGTACAGAGGTGGCACCTAGTGTTAGCCATCAAATAAAAATGAAAATAAACAAAAGCCGCAGAGCGTCTGGGCTCATCTAACGTCTACTGCGGTGACTCTGTGGTGGAGTGGTGGGATTCTAGTAAACCCTGTTAGTCCCAAATGTGTT
>NW_014577422.1:41815-50561 GCF_000485595.1 Priapulus caudatus
GGGTTAGGGTCACACTGCACCATAAAGAAAGGAGTTTCCAGGCACGGCGATTTTGTATCAACCATGGGATTTGGGCAGGTATGCATGAATGCAAAGATTGCTGAAATGATTGTTACCAACTGCGTAATCTTGCATATCCTGCGCCTAACAAAGGGTCACCATCACAGGCGACTTAATAAATGGTTACGTAATAAATTGTTACTTTAAAAATGCTAACGTTTATATACGCGTTTGCAACAGACCTGCAGATGACAGACCTCTCGGCTTTTGTGTAAGCTGGCATCTGACGATAGTCAGATCAGCTTGTAGAATCGGCGATGATCGCCGTCCCGCCGTCCGTCGTTCCCGTCTTCCGCGTCCGTCTAGCGTCCCGCCGTTCAACTGAGTTCGGGCCACAAATCTTAACGCTGTGTCGACGTACGGTCACGATATTCGGGACGTGGGGGGGTAGATTCGGAAATACAGAGTGGGATGTCGAAGCTGGGGGCAAAGCAAAGGTCAAGAGTGTAAAAGAAGGGAATATTCACGTCGCTAACTGTAAAGGTATGAGGGAGAATGCTATAAATTGCGGCACTATAAATCTAAACAGGTCTCGACCTAGGCCCCCCCTCGGTGATAGTTGGTGTAATAGCATCATGTAAGCGAAAAGCCATCGACTTGTGCCGAATTGGCAGTAAACAGTCAAAGTCAATGGGCACAGGGCAAGATTTTAGAGACAATTTTCCTGAGACATCGTGTCTGAACGTGGAGCGATTTGAAAAACTTTTTGTTTCAGCGGTGACCTAGCCTTTTTATGGCATTATGAAGAGGACCATGAAATCTACTTATGGGCTGATCTATGCGAAAAGTAATGTGTCAGATAACCTTTTGACCTCAAGAGGAGGGTTATTAAGCATGGATTTGTTGACTGTCTGTTAGAAAGAAATTGTGACTGGCGCGGTTTGCTAGTAGTAATCTATACATGCCTGGATGTATGAGGCTCCGCAATGTCACAGTGTAAATTTGCAAAAAGCTAAATTTGGTTAAGAAGGTTTATGCTCGCTTAAATCGGATATATTTCTATGGTGGCATTCTGGTACGTGGGTCAGTATGTTTACCGTAACCTATGCCACTGGCATGCGACTGCCGTGCAAATGTTGTGATGGAGCTGTGTTAGATTTTGCCTGCGTTAATTGGTTACCAGGTGGCAGCTCTCTAATTTGCATGCCTGCGGGCCTTGCATAGGCTAAAATGGATGAGTGCTTACTATTCTGTCTTGCCAAATAGTTTTGTTGCTAACTACGTATGATGCGAGCTTCCAAATGCTTTAATCTGAAGACACGTTAAACGTACGCGCATCTGCGTGGCAATTTCATATAGCGATTCCAACGAACATTGGCCTTTGAGAAGGTCCTGTAATACCATCTCTGATGCATTCCACTGTTTTGGCGGTATGTGCTGTTTGAATTTCATCCTGAGGAGAACCCTGAAACAGTATACTGATTGTTTGTAATAACGACCAGTGATACTTTATTGTTTACATCGAAACGTGAAATGCGCGGGGATGTGAAAATTACTCCACAACATAGCGCACGTGAACAGTGAGCGTGCTGCACGACCCGTGCATGTAAATAAAGCCTGGCCAACACAATGTAGGGTTCACTACCGTTGGCCAAAAGTAAGCTCCACCCACTTCTTATCGATTTTTGGTATGCCAACGCTGCTACTGGATGCAGGAACCTGTGCTAATCTGTGCGTCCGAACATCCCACGCACGTTTCTTGAATGCCAACTAAAGTTGATTGCAGTGGGCGAACGCATTGTTTACATGTATGTCACAGTTTATCACGGATTAGTTTTCAAATAAATACCCCTGGAAGTTAATATGCATGAACAGATTTCTACAGGTAACAGTTTCTCAGTGTTTCGAATTTTCGGGGATCAAATAGCTGTAGGATCAGCGGGCCTGTTGTATCAAGAAGCTGTAGGCCCGGCATCGAAACTGTCGGCGGCGGGCCGACGGGCCGACGTGAATTTCGAACACTGCCTGGGTCCGGTCCGGTATACCGGAACGTACCCTGGTAACTATCTGATATGGTTAGGGAGTAGGCGTAGGCGACTCCCTAGACTCGTTAGTGGCGTAGGCGAGGTACGGTCCGGCATATTAGATAGTACCAGGGTACGTTCCGGCAGTACCCAGGGAGACATAGACCCTGGCAGCAGTAGTAGTAGGTTACTATAGCAGACACGTCAAGTCTCACGCATTGAGCGTGAGACTCACGCATTTTGGTCATTTCTCATGCTCTCACGCTCATCTCTGAATTTCTCACGCAAAAATCAAAATCAATAAATAAATAATTAAAACCCCCTATTTTCAGTCCCATATACTAGTATCAGAAGGCTAAGGCCCGATCAACAGCGCCGCTCCGCGGCCGCCCAGCTAGCTAGCTTGCTCCGGCCGTATACGTATACGAAGTGGCTATATGCCCGGCAGCCGGGCACGGTCTTCGATTTCCTAAATGCCCGGCAGTTTTTAATTTTCGGTGATTTTTCAAGTAAACAGTGTACTACGTGATCCAAAGTATTCTACATTTGTTAGCTCATCTGACATAGTCAGATGCAGCTTGTAGAATCGCATGATTGGCCGTCTGTACGTTAGTCCGTGCGTGCGTGCGGCCGTCCGTCAACAGTTGGGCACAAATCTAAACGGCTCGACGTACGGATTCGAAAGTCGGGACGTAGGGGGGTAATCCGAAAACGAGTTGGGATGTCGAAGCTGGGGGTCAAAGGTCATGCCCCGGAAACACTTCCACTCCCTTAACGTTAAGGTATAGGGCAGCGAATCGATCTCGCGGCCACAATCTAAACGGTCTCGAACCTATGCTTCCTAATTATTACCGGTGGTAAATAGTGTGAGAATGCGGCAGCGACACCCATCACCAGGGGAATTGGAGGTCACAGGTCCAATCGAAATTGGAGGTCACAGGTCAAAGGGCAGTGGGGGAAAGGTCAGATATCAGACCCTAACGGATTTATGAAAGGACCATGAAATGTGCTTTCCACTGACGTGCGAAGAGTAAGTGTCTGATAACCTTTTGACCCTCAAGAGGAGGGTTAAACATGGGTTCCTGAACTGCCTCAATGATGTCACAGTGTTCTGATATTCATGGCACATCCATCATCTAGAAAACCAATATGTCTGGATAGGCCAACGGGTACAGAACAGGATTACGTCTCAAAGGTCCTTGGATCGAATCCCATCAGATTTTTTATTATTTACCTGTTTTTTCTATTTTTCTATCTTTATCCATTTAATTATTTTTTTCCAATTAGCGCAAATATTTACATGATTTATTTACAACAATTTAATAACAACAAATAATTATTACAATTAAATATTTTTTGTTTTTTAATAGGGTTAGGGTTAGGGTCACGATGCACCATAAAACAGGAGTTTCAGGCACGTGATTTGTATCAACCAATGGGATTTGGGAGGTATGCAGAATGCAGAAGGTTGCTGAAATGATGTGTACGCAACTGCGTATCTGCATATCTGCGCCTAACAAATGTGTCACTCCGCACGACTGAAATTTTACGTTCATAACCATAGCAACACACCTCAGATGAGCCCAGTCGCTCTGCAGCTCTTGTTTAGAAATATCAAGTGATTTTCGTTAGAGCTGTATATTCAAACTAGCCCAATTCTCCTAGCTTCGGATCACTGAGCAAACAAACTCGCAATCGACACTTAGAAAATATCCGACGGCTGCCGGGCACGGTCTTCGATTTCCTAAATGCCCGGCAGTTTTTAATTTTCGGTGATTTCTCAAGTAAACAGGAGGGTTAGGGTTAGAGTGCCGGCTGCCGGGCATATATAGCGACAGCGATACGTATAATACGTATACGCTATAAGCGGCGCGGCGCACATTTTATTTGCCTGCTTTGAATCCAATATCCCGCCTGGATCAGTGCCAGTGGAGGATGGCTTTGCAGGTTACTGAGGTATTTTTTTACTTTTCAATTCTCAGCTTGCACTTTTACTAGACTAGTTTCTAGTACTAGTTCTAAAGTTTATCTAGGTTTAGATCTAACCTAGTAGATCTAGATCTAGATCTACAGTAGATCTATATGAAAATGTTGCACTGGGACTCAACTTGGACTTGGAGCTTGAGTGTGATTTTTTTCTGTTGACGTTGAAGTTAATGAGTAATAACTTATATTTATAAAGGCAATAAATCATACCATAGGTATGCACTAAATTGCACCATTTCAAACCTCAAATTTCGAAAAGCTCCATACCATGGAAGGGGGGCAACCCTTCTCCCACACCCTCCACCCCCTTGGTCGCTTCGCTCCCTCGGCCGGTGTCGCTCCGTCAAACGCTGAGTCTCACTCTCAACCATTTCTCAAACTTGACATCTCTGCTATAGTATAGTTCATATACGAATATTACTACTACTAGTACTACTTGCACTGTGCTTAGCTCACAGGCACTTGGAGCGTTTCAATAAAATATAATGCTAAATAAATACGAAATCTATTTACTACCAAAGTCTTAATGTTTCTCTACTCTCTTTCACCTATTATTGCCGACAATTTTCTGTAAATGCCGTCCAAATGCTCATCTGCAACACACGCTGACTGCCGCATGCTAGCTGCTGCACACTGACACATAAATATATAGACTATGACATACTATATATTTATGTGTCAGTGTGCAGCAGCTAGCGTGCGGCAGTCAGCGTGTGTTGCAGATGAGCATTTGGATGGCATTTACAGGAAATTGTCGGCAATAATAGGTGAAAGAGAGTAGAGAAACATTAAGAATAAGACTGGTAATAAATAGATTTCGGTATTTATTTAGCATTATATTTTATTGAAACGCTCCAAGTGCCTGTGGCTTAGCTGGCGTTTACAGTTGCACTCACACACGTGACACTGTAGTCTTTAGCCTGTAAAGTGCACTTGACTTGCTTATACTACTAGTACTACTACCACTACCACCCACCACCCCTTTCTAAAACTTTACCCCAGACTCTAAGACTACTTTTAGCAGAGTCTATGCAAAGTATGCGAGTGGAGCAATACAAGTACAACCTTGTGTACAACTACAAGTACTATTGTTATTCTACATTAATCCATGTCTGGAACAATCTACAACCAAAAATCAACCAATCTATCTCTGTTACCTAGTGAATTCTGGCCGATCCATATTGACCTGTACGTCTATAGCCACACCAGGCGATTAGTACAGTACCAGACAAGACAAGATGTCCCCACCCATACTTCTCACCACGTAGTCTCCTGCCATGCTAAGGATACTGTAGAGTGTCCATTGACCAGTTTTAAACCGTAGTTTGTTCTTTACTCTTGTGCACACGTGTTAACACATTTTCAGCATCATTCTCACTTCGTCTGTACTTTCATTTTTAGCTCACCTTGACATCGTCAAGATGAGCTATTGCCATGGGGCGTTGTCCGTTGTCCGTCCGTCCGTCTGTCAACATTTGGCTACGGTCAACGATAACTTGAGAACCCTTTGACCCACATGTTTCAAATTGCATACAGTTGTTACTCCTATGGGAGAGATGTGAACGTCCTATTTTGGAGCACGCCAGTTGACCTACTTTTGAGCCACGCCCACTTTATGGCAAAAATGGAAATAGCCATAAGTCAGTTCAGGTTCAACAGATTTTGCTCATTTTTGGTATGTGAATGAATAAGGACTGGCCCCAAAACATATCACATGGGTTTTTATATTTTTTTAAATTATGCCAGATTGATTTAAGTTAGGTCGATTTTGGCAATTTCACTATGCATTTCAGTGTCTGCCTACGGTCAACGATAACTTAAGAACCGTTTGACCCACATGTTTTAAAATGCATACAGTTGTTACTTCTATGGGAGAGTCTCAGAGATTTGAACGTCCTATTTTGGAGCACGCCAGTCGACCTACTTTCGAGCCACGCCCACTTTTTGGCAAAAATGTAAATGGCCATCAAAATTCATTCGATTTTGTTAAATTTTGGTATGTGAATGTGTAAGGCTAGCCCCAAAACAGTTGTTACTCCTATGGGAGATGACAACGTCCTATTACGTTTATTTCGTCTAACTGGTTAACAACTCTTCAATCATATCTATATACGTGTAATATTGTGTTTTAGATTCTTCGTTACAGTAATTTGACTGGAATATTTTATATATCACACCCAAGGTGAGCTACAGTGTCATTGACAATTTCATTTGTTTTGCAGCCATGCCAGCTGGGCACGAACGGTCAGTAAAATTAAAGAAAATCAACTTGAACATTACGTGTTGGCTGTGCAAAGGTTACCTGATTGATGCCACAACCGTAACAGAGTGCCTTCATACATGTAAGCTAATAAATGACAATGCTATATAACCTGACGAAATTTCTACACACTGTTGTTATCATTGCAGTTAGGTGCAAGAATGTAACAGAACAGAAATGGCATGTTTTAATAGTAACCCATGATAATGACAAGAGAGCTTAATTGCTTTGGGAGGGGGCGAAGTCATATAAGCGTTCTATTAGGCAAGTGATTAATAATGATTGACATGAGCTTAGAGTTAAAGGAAGAATATGGCTAATCCGCGTTCTTAGCGAATGATAAAATAATTGACACCTTGTGTCACTTCAAAATATTTATAACCTTACTGTCAAATTCATATTAGTTTGTCCGATTTCAGTGCAACAGTCGAATTCATGCTGGCAACTGATAAAACCCTTTCTTGAAAGTCCAAGGTGTTGGATAAACGTGTGTTAGATATAACCATATTTTTCCTTCAGTGTATATTTTTAGCTCATCTGACATGGTCAGATGGAGCTTGTAGAATCGCTTGAGCGTCCCGTTCGTCCGTGCGTCCGTCAACAGTTGAGCACAAATCTTAACCGCTCGATGTACGGTCTTGATATTCGGGACGTCGGGGGATCGCGAAAAGGACTCGGGATGTCGAATTTGGGTGTCAAGGGTCAAAGGTCAAGATGTGTCAATGGAGGGGAAATATTTTCCCCTTAACTTAAGGTATAGGAGGAAATACGGAATTGCAGCACAAATCTCAACGGCTTGACCTACGCTCTTAATATTCGATGTATAGTGTGATGGGGAGGAAACCCATCACCAGTGCGAAATTGGAGGTCACAGGTCAAAGGGCAGTGGGGGGAAGGTCAGATATATCAGACATTTTCTGAGGACATGGTCTAACGGACCAAGTGCAAAACTTTTTTGTTTCAGCACTGACCTACCGTTTTTATCACTTTAATGAAAGGACCATGAAATCTTCTTTCCGCTGACGTCCGAAGAGTAAGTGTCTGATAACCTTTTGACCCTCAAGAGGAGGGTTAAACATGGATTTGTTGACTGTTAACAAAGGATGGAATGACTGCTTTTGCTATTAGCAGCCCCCTCCACCTGCCCTATCCCCTTTCACCCCGCTGCCCCACCCTTCCACCGCCACCACATAACTCGCGCATCGACGCATATCCATTGATAACATGTTAATATAGGCGAAGTCATTAAAGTTACACAGAGCTCTGTAATCTTATTAACTGTACTACCAGTATGATATGAGGCAAGCCTATCATCAGATTGTTAATCTGTATTAGAGTGATCCTAGATATATTGCTCTGAGCGGCGAATTCGGTAGCAGGAGGGCGCACTTGATTCGGTTGCCAGTGATTTATGCAAAAATACCTGGCCTACAGTACACGTCAGTTGAGCGCTGTCGCTCTGCGGCACTTGTTGATCTGAGTGACCTCGTGAACATTGTTATACAGTAGTATACGTATGTTCGAAGTAGTGTTAACATGTGCCCAGATTGCCTGACATCTTACATTGTTATTTGTCTGACCTGTATTATTTCCTACATGGGGAGAGGGTGTTTACTGTGTATCTTACTGGTCGTGCTGCAGTCTTCAAGAGCTGCATTGTGAAGTGCTGGAGGAAAACAACACGTGTCCTACGTGTGAGATGGTGATACATCAGAGCCACCCACTGCAGTAATCAGTGAGTGATCGGCAGTGCTTTAATCAATGATGATGCAAAGTCGATAGCATTCTATATGGATGTTATCTGGTATGTGTAGATGCGTCAGCTTGTGTAGTGTGTATGACACTAAGGGTGGTCAGTGTGGAGAGTGTTTTAGGTCCTTGAAGAGCATTTTGTTGCAGTTTAACGCCAGTGGCGTGCAACAGGTGGCCTCAGTTTTACTCAACATTTGTTCTTTGTCTTTTGACCTCACATTTTGGTCTTTCATCTTACTCATAGGACTTCGGAAGCTGTGTGCTTCTTTTGTTTCTGTAACAAGCTTCACATGAGAATCTATATCTGACGTGCAGTTGTCCTTCCTATTTTTAGCTCATCTGAACATAGTCAGATGCAGGCTTGTAGAATCGCATGACGTCCGTGCGTCCGTGCGTCCGTCCGCGTCAACAGTTGGCACAAATCTTAACCGCTCGACGTACGGTCACGATATTCGGCACATTGGGCGGGCGTTCAAAACGAGTTGGGCTGTCGAAGCTGGGGTCAAGAGTCAAAGTCAAGAGGTGTAAAAGAAGGGGGAACATTCACTCCTTAACTTAAGGTATAGGGAGGAAATGCAGAATTGCGGCACAAATCTAAACGGCTCGACCTAGGCTCGTGATAGTCGGTCGTATACATCATGGTAGGAAAAGCCATCACTGTGCCGAAATTGGAGGTCACAGGTCCAAAGGTCCAGTGGCACAGGGCAGTTTTAGACATTTCTCG
>NW_014577422.1:51070-103339 GCF_000485595.1 Priapulus caudatus
TGTTCACTTTCGTGCATCGCCACAACAGTTCCTGATACCATCCCTGTGCATTCCACTGTTTCGGCGTGTATGTGAACACATTTGGGACTAACAGGGTTTACTAGAATCCCACCACTCCACCACAGAGTCACCGCAGTAGACGTTAGATGAGCGCTGTCGCTCTGCGGCACTTGTTTAACAATTGTCTGGAATTCATTGATAGTGTTGGTATTTGTAGTCGACCTATAGAATTGTAGGTCATGCTCTTATTGACTTGCGGTGAACTAGAAGAGTGCATTTTGCTCATGTCTTTCGTGGTTGATTTTAGATTCGACAGAACAATGCAAGATATCGTTTACAAGATGGTACCAAATCTTCAAGAGAGTGAGTTACTCCATACAAGTAATTTAAGTCTAGTCGATAACCTTTTTGAGATGTTGCTATCATATTGAATTAATGTTATTTATGCTGGGGAGTGCATGAAGATTGATGGTGATATTGTACGACTGGTTTTCGTATGTCACTCGTACACGTCGGTCGGTACTTTACAGTGCCACAATATGATGAAGTTGTGATGGTATGTTGACTATGTAATTTACTAATAACTTGATTGGTTTCCTACGTGATTTGTCATATTAAGATTGATAATTGTCATCAGATATGTATATATTATCCGACTGCATTGTGCGGCCCATCTATTTTATCGATACGTTATCGTAAAAATTCTTACAAGCCTCACTCACACGTTTTGGTCACACAGAAGAGACGAAGCGTGAGCGGGAGTTTTTCCGGCGGCGAGGTCTGCCATATGTCAAGTCGCCGCCCCCTGGTGGAGGCAACGACGAAATCCTGATGAACCAACTGGCTGTCAACGACGGCAAAGATAAGGATTATCACAGAAAAGACGAGCAGGTAACATGTTTTTTAGTATTGTCCATGTGGCCTCAGCTTCACTCATGTAGTACTTTTATGTAATACTCGCACGTTTTTTTATCACGCTCTGCCTCTGTGAGGCACGAATGATCCACGCATGCGAATGAAATTCTGACTAAGTAATATCTATTAATGGGCTAAAATGGCGAAATACGAAAACCACATGAGTAGCTTGTGCTAGAGTTGGCGATTGATCTGGTTAAGATTGGAACGTGGGGCGAGTTCTTTTGTTATGATTGATGGCATAGCGAGAGTGATGATGTTCATGTACTCGCGGTAGCAACAGAGAATGCTAATTAATTGTTATCTAATTGGAATGAATGTATGGACTGGGTCAAATGTGGATATAAAAATCGAAATATAGATGTAATATAGATATCATGAAATTATAATACACTTATAATATCAGAAGTATATGATTAATAGGTCATTTCTACTCTACTACATTATATGCATATAAAATATATCATCCAAAATAAAAAAATATAATATAAATATTGAATATATAGCTAAGAAGCGACCTGTCAGAAGTGAGTTCTTTAACCTTTGACTGACCGCTTTGTTACCAGGTCAATGTCTGCCTGCAGTGTACGAAAGGTTGCCAGCTAAAGGGATTGAAGAAACGATACATCCGCGTATCGTCGCACGCCACAGTGACGCATCTCAAAAAGTTCGTCTCGAAAAAGCTGTTCAGCACCATCGATAAATTCCAGGATGTAAGAACTTGTGCCACGTTTGTTCCAATGAAAATGAAACACGCATGCACGCACACACGCACGCACGCACAGCTAGATTCACTATCTATCTATCTTCCTTATTAGCTCGCCTTGACATCGTCAAGATGAGCTATTGCCATGGGGTGTCGTCCGTCGTCCGTCCGTCCGTCAACATTTGGCTACGGTCAACGATAACTCAGGAACCGTTTGACCGACATGTTTCAAATTGCATATAGTTGTTACTCCTATGGGAGAGGTTTGAACGTCCTATTTTTGAGTACGCCAGTCGACCTACTTTCGAGCGACGTCCACTTTTTGGCAAAAGTGGAAATGGCCATAAGTTCAGGTTCAACGGATTTTGCTCAATTCTGGTATGTGAATGAATAAGGACTGGCCCCAAAACATATCACACGGGTTTTTATATATTTTTTAAATTATGCAAATTAGGTAGATTTTGGCAATTTCACTATGCATTTCAGTGTCTGCCTACGGTCAATGCCATCAGATTGTATGCCAACAGATCTGAAACGTTTATTTTCGCATAAAAAAATTACTCATATATCATCATTTTCAAGAGTATATAATGGGAGATATGCTATATAATGGGAGTTCTCCCATATATACTCTTGCTTTATATATCCTCCCCCTTTTCTATCACACCCAAGGTGAGCTACAGTGTCATTGACACTTTCATTTTATATTTATTACATTCGTTACGAGTTGAGGTGGGTTTCAACTTTGTTTGATAATACTGACACTAGATGGCAGCGTTGTAGTTATGCTAACTACAAATGGTCATATGCTAACTATACTATGGTCACAGTCATATCTATGCTTAAACTAACTGGTCAAGTAATGAGTCAAAAATAGTGAAGAAATACAAGTTGGCTGCTAAAATATTGCTTTGTGACAAATGGATTTGCAAGGAATTTCCGTCTTAGGCTGGAGAATATCATATTTTGGGTACTGCAGTTGGTGTATACAATGTGGTGCTTTTGCAGGTTGACATTTTGTGCAATGAAGAACTATTAGGCAAGGACCACACACTTAAATTTGTCTGCGTGACTCGGTGGCGGTTTAAGGTATGTTCCTTCACAGTCGTATGAGGTTTCCTTGTTGAATGCTTGAATGTTCACTAGGTAGATATGCTCCTAGTGTTGCTCATAGGGTCTATGTCCTCCAGGCTACTGCCGGAACGTACCCTGGTAACTATCTGATATGGTTAGGGTTATGGTTAGGGAGTAGGCGTAGGCGACTCCCTAGACTCGTTAGTGGGGTAGGCGAGGTACGGTCCGGCATATTAGATAGTTCCAGGGTACGTTCCTGCAGTACCCTGGGTGACATAGACCTAGTGTTGCATTGTTCACTCGTTTCCTAAGTTACTTGGATTTCATTATCTCTGTTTTCTTGATTCTTCATTTTATCCCGTTTCCATGTCTATGCTGCATTTCCTCATTCACTCGTTTTCCAGGGTCGCTATGTTTCATTGTTCTCTTGTTTGTTGGGCCTATCTTGTTTTAGCCTTTACACATTTTCTGGGGTTATTTACTCCAGATACGTCTCCTCTTGTTGTGTTACGAATAATGAATGAGGTTAAATATGTCATTCTGTCACAGCTGTAGAATTTTAATTGTACTATAATTATTTAAATTCAGATTGATAACTTAATAAAGTGTATGAAATCAGCATCAATCTCTCTTGCAGGAACCACCTTTGCTCTTGACATATAGGCCAAAATTGGACATAAGAAGTTAGAACAGAGCTTTATAAAGAAGGTTAGCAAACCTTGCAACTGGAGAGTGAATGTCAGGAAGTTGTGTAAATACTGAAAGTGCCGAGTTGTGGCAGAGGTGTACCCATAAAGTACTACCAACATGATATAGCTATATCTGTACATTATTTGATCATATTGCATTACTTTTTTTTTAAAGACATGCTAATTTATTAGGAAGAATTGTTATAAATGATCATGTTACCATAATTATTGCCAGGAGATAGATGAGTGATAGTCCCCTATTATCTTACTCCTCGTTTTACTATTTAAAGATGAGCACGAGAGAAGTGATTAATCGTCCTTTGGTTTGTTAGCCCATACTAGTCCCAGAGACTAAACATTTTTACTGGCTTTTTTCTATCGCCACTTGTCTATAATGTGGAATGGTGTCAAGGAACGTGCATGGATATGGTCAGATGCACGTGTAAGGAAATACAAATGTGAATTTAGTTGGACTTCCGCAAGGTAGCGGCGACCCCTTTCGTGAGCGTACCCAGGCCGACCCAACCTGACTGGGACTGATCCAGGCTAACCTTACCCAGACTGACCCGACTGAGACTGATCTAGGCTAACCTTACCCAGACTGACCTGCATGAGACTGATCCAACCCCTAATGACCTGATTTAGAGTGACCAGCCAATAGTCACCTGTGTCTGTTGGCAGCAGGTCGTTGTCGTGTCGAACCTCTAGACATACTGTACTCACCGTTCGACCTGACTTTTCTTTAATGCGCCCATGGGGTGTCTCACTAGTCACCGATGCCCTGAGCGTATTTAGACCTCACACCCGCGTTGGTCGTTTCACGTTGGTGAGATCGTGTAACAGTTACCGGGTACGGCCACCCACGTGGCGCGCTGGGAATGACTGGTGACGGAGGCGGCAGGTATCTCATCGTATGGCTACGACACTCCTGCACTAGCCATCAGTTGGATCAGCTGAGAGCTTCTCTTTGAACTGCATCTTGAAGGTCGTGGAACTAAGTGGACCAGAATGCTTCTAAGCTCAATATGTGAGCTGGCTTGATGTGTTCTATCCATGGTGATTTCTATGCCATTCGATGGGAGAGCTTTAGTAATTTCGTTGCACAAGAATGATCGTCTGTCTATAGTGATTGGTTACCAACTGAAAATCCAGATTCGTTCGATATTCCCCTACTGTAGATCAGATTCCCTTCGTCGTAAGTCCATAAATTCGTCGTGATAACGCACGTTTATGAGTTAAATTAATGTCCTACAACTCCATGCATTAGCGAACGCGTGCAAGACAGGTTGTGAACCATCGACAAGCAAGTAATAGGGGATTCCGAGGAAATGCACATATATTTTTAAGATACGTGTCCGTGTCCCTTTTTCTGCAAGCGCAAAATCAAGGGTCTACTATGGAAGAAGGTGAGGAGTGGTATTATTTTTTAAGGCCACGAGCAGCCCTGCACTGTCATGGGGAAGGTGGGGGGGGGGCTTCATGCATGTAGCCGGTCCCCGTCTCGATAAAGCGTGACCGCCACAAGATATTATGAGTGGTGGCACTAGATTGCTCATAGCCATAACAGTAGTTTCAGTGACGCCATCAGGCTAGGTATGAAACACTAATTGTGTTGGCTGTAATATACCAATCATGTTTGCTTACCATAGACCATTAAACCATGTTAGCTGATGTACATAAAAACTGTTGAATGACTTTGTCATTTTAGTTTACTGGTAAATAGACAGGAATAATTGATTTGTGCACTTTGATTTATCAGTAAACCTCTGGATGTACCTCGATGCTTTCTACTAACATCATCTTTGTAAGTCTGTATATTGTGTAAATAGTTTTGAAGAATATAACATGGTGTTTTAGAATCGATTCGTCTTCTGCTTTAAAAATTAAACAATAACCGCATGTAAATTATTGTTCATTGTTATTCTCAAGACATTGACAAAACATGATATATAATAGGATCTTCAATAAACCAACTGGAGAAAATTCTGAAGCAATCAGAACTTCACTTTCCGAAAAGTGTAGTTATAAAAAGTTATTTTAATACGACCACGCCATATTGCACGAACATTGACAACCAAGAAGTATATAAACCCCATGTGACATGATTTCCTACTAAATAACAAATAAAACTTCTTAAACACAACAATATTTATCAGTCCGTGATTCCGTGATTTTGAACATTGGGTAGGTAGATAGACATACTCTCCATCACTGTTGCTGGAAAACTCGATACAGTGCGAAGGCAACATCAAAAAGAGTTTCCAATTGAAATTAGTTGTCAGCTCCTAGAAATGAACACAATTGTACACAAATACACAACAAAGAATTCCACGATTTTACAAGATAACAAGACGTAATTTTGACAATGTTAGTGGGTTCACAATCATTCATCCCATTATTTACAAGAACAGTAAAAAACATTCAACCAACCAGGCGTGTAAACAGAAAAAATGCCACAAAAAAACGTCTTAGACATGATTACTAGGGCTGTAACGATACACAAGCCTCTCGATTCGATCCGGTTCTCGATATTAGCCTCTCGATTTGATTCCTTCGATTCGATTCCTAAAATATTGAAATGTCATCTTATTTTTGATATTTTCATTATTTTGCAATACGGGGAAAAATATCGAGGATCGGATCGAGGGAAGAGAATCGCGATCCGATTCGATTTCAGTGGATCGTTACAGCCCTAATGATTACTCCTTCATCGACTCATGAAACGAAAGCAAAAATGGCAACAATATTTTCAATGTTTGACTGCAAGTTAAGGCAAAAAATTCTGATCTTTCTTGCAATTATTATGGCCAAACGAGACTCTCACAAATATAAAACAAGGTACAATGTGATACTCAATTTATATAAACTACAACCTGTGTAAACTGAATCTGTCCATTCCAGTCCCAGTCTACGATCATTTATTGCTTCTTCAGTCTGTAGTTTAACAGGATGGGTATATCCTATAGCACAAACAAAATGAAATTAAAACAATTGAATTCATCAAATAGAAACCACTGCTTTTCCATTTTACACCCATTTAACGCAAGTGAGGGAGATCTATGATAAATTTACATGTATGCACAATGAACGACTAGCAGGAATTGCATTACTGCTACAATACAGGAGTTTACATACAACTGCTACGCACCTCTTTTTCATCGTACGCAGTTATCACCATTAACTTCTTCATGGGGGTATCCTGGTCCAGAACCATGCCACTGCATAGTATCTCCAGCTGCAGTTGAAACAAGTTGTCTGCTAAATATCTACATTAGCCATGTTAGCACAATTTTAGCTATCAATACTACCTGCATGATCATAATGAATCAATTGTGGATGAATTACCACCTGCTTTCCTCAAACTAGTGTATACACACATAACACTGGATGGTCTCTCTCAACGTATGTTCGCAAAATATATCGCAAGCCCATAATGATAATCATGGTTGAGAGTAAAGGTCTTTGTTTCTCAGAGTCATACACATAATGGCTGACCATCTCTCAACACACCGCGTAATGACGAATGACGCCTGTTTGCCTCTCCCCACACGACGCGACCGCGCAGTTCCGGCACTCACCTCTCTCGTGGGAGGTAGCAGAAGTTTCCTTCTGAGTAGCTTCTCCAACTGCAGGGCCCTCGTTCGCACGGGGCAGCGAACAAACTTCTGCAGTATCTTGGGCAGCTCCGCATCGTTGCTGAAAGAGAACGACGGATCGGAGGGAGCCAATGATGAGATTTGCAAGCGATAATAACAGAGGCAGTGCGAACGCGATCGCACACTAATGCAATATATGTTACTGACTCAGCATGGAAGGTTTCAGTCGTGAAGCACTGGCTTTATGACATCTAAGAATAAACTTTAGTTAATTCTCCACAAGTGCCACTGAGCGACAGCGCTCACCTGGCGGCAGGTGTTCTGATGCTAAACTCACTGGTAAACGAATGAAGAACACCCTCCCATCACCGCGTTCGCGCTCAGACCATATATCTAGGATACTACTAATACAGATCTAAAATCTATGATAGCTAGGCTTTGCTATACCGGTAGTACAGTAATAAAGATACAGCTGTGTAACTTTAATGACTTTGCTATATTAACATGTTATCATGGATATGCGTCGAGCGCGAGCATAGTGGTGGTTGTGAGGGGAGAGTGGGGGGAGGGGGCTCTAATAGCAAAAGCAGTTGCCGCGAGATGGCGCGTGCAAGTGTCATCAACAATCAAAGATGGCATCACCCTTCGTGCGTGATAACCTCACTCCATTGAGTTGCTGAAATCCAAGTATATTCAAGCAGGCGAGAATTTTGCTCAGCTGTGAGTTAACACATCTGCATTACAGGTTGCCAGGCAATAATTATGATTAGAATAGTGCCAGTTCACCCCCATGCATGCGTAATGGGCTGCCCCCATGTTTTTGCCTACCCACGCGAGCATTCAGGGTTCATTACAGTGTGCTAATACAGAGTGCTACTCAGGGTGCTAATACAGACTGCTTTAGAAAATAATATGATTTAAGGAGCGTAAACCTTGTTCAACAACCATTTGCCTTTGCAATTGAACTGTGCAACTGTAGCCTCACATCCACAATAGCAAAAGCAGTTTAGTCCTTTGTTAACAGTCAACAAATCCATGTTTAACCCTCCTCTTGAGGGTCAAAAGGTTATCCGACACTTACTCTTCGCATGTCAGCAGAAAGTACATTTCATGGTCCTTTCAATAAAGCCATAAAAATGCTAGGTCACCGCTGAAACAAAAAAGTTTCAATCGCTCTGTCAGACCATGTCCTCAGAAAATGTCTAAAATCTGCTCCGTGCCCCATTGACCTTTGACCTGTGACCTCCAATTTCAGCACAGTGATGGCTTTTCCTACCATGATGCTATACACTGACTATCACGAGCCTAGGTCGAGCCGTTTAGATTTGTGCCGCAATTCTGCATTTCCTCCTTATACCTTAAGTTAAGGAGGGAATGTTCCCCCTTCTTTTACACCTCTTGCCCTTTGACCTTTGACCCCCAGCTTTGACATCCCAACTCGTTTTTGGATTACCCCCCCCCCACGTCCCGAATATCGTGTCCGTATGTCGAGCCGTTTAGATTTGTGCCCAAATGTTGACGGACGCACGGCAGGACGGACGCACGGATGCACGCTCATGCGATTCTACAAGCTGCATCTGACTATGTCAGATGAGCTAAAAACAGACAATGTTCATTAGGATGCAAAACAACTCCAAAAAAAACTCACCTAAGAATGAGTTGAGGGATAAAACACGTACTTTAGTATTCTCGTTAGTTAATGAGTTTATGGGTTTTACTTTTCATTGCAACTCACAATTTGTTTGTTTTCAGGATTTACACTAGATCAGTAAGCAATTATTTACTCACACTAATATAAGTGCAATGTAATATTACTGACCTTTATTTATTTATTTGTTTAAATACACAAATAACTTCACATCAGTTTCAACATTGTAATAATTCTTGTAATAATCGTTGGACTTGTGGTCTACATTAACTTCGTTTTGCCTAGGCCACATATCAATGTAATCATAAACTAGAAAGGGCAGTTGTCGCCAACTACATGTATCCCCCGTGAGCTAGTATGAATGAAATATCTCTGTAAGGACATAGAAGGTAGGTAAAGTTAAATAAGTCACAAAGACAAAGGTTTGTTACACAACTCATCTGCCTGAGATGTGCAAGTATGTTAAAATTGGTTGCCTTAGGGGTTTTGGTACGCGACACACCTTCTCCCTAAGCTGTGTAAGTATACGAAGTTTGCTCGCGCTAGGTCAATTAGGGGCCGAGTGATAGAGCGGAAGGGAAATATGATCAAGGTCAATGTCAAATAAAGGTTGCAGTGACCTGGTTTCGGTACGCAACACACCTTCTCCCCAAGATGTGTAAGTATACCCAGTTTGGTAGCACTAGGTAAATTAGGGGCCGAGTTATAGAGCGGAAAGGATATAGGATCAAGGTCAATGTCAAGGTCAAATAAAGATTGCAGTGACCTGGTTTTGGTACGCTGCGCACCTTCTCCCCAAGATGTGTAAGTAGACCATGTTTGGTCATGCTAGGTCAATTAGGGGTCGAGTTATAGAGCGGAAGGGAAAGTGTCTGCGGCGGCGGCGGCTGGACAGACATGAAACCATAGTATCCCCGCCGACTTCGTCGCGGACTTATACTTCTTCGTACAATAATAATAATAACAGTAATCATAATAATCAATACAAATGATGTCGTGCCACACCATGCATATTTAAGTATAGGAGACTGTTACTTATACAGTACATACCTGGATGGCTCTATGCGCAGACTCACTTGCTTGTCAAAACAGTAAAAATGGCCTCTGTGCAGAGTAGGGGCTGGCCTGGCTAGCTGATCAAATGACTGCTCTGCTGAAATGTGTAGTATTTTAATGTATAGAACACTGGCTGCAAAATATATAACATTTATACATACTGCATTGATAACAATTGCCTTTGAAGCATACATTTTTCTGGGTTTGTTGTCAGAATCATAAATAGCTGTTACTTTTCTGACACCGGGCCCTTGCAACGATCAGAGCAAGTGAGTGATGAATCATAACAATCACACGTTATATTTAGAGATGAGATGTACCTCTATGCCCAAGCTGAGAAATATCACAAAATATTCTGCACCTAATTATGTGACAACAAAATGTTGAAATTTCATATAAAGGTTTGACTGCATCCTTAATTGCATGTTTTCTATCATAGTTTTGCAACTTATTACAGCAATTCCATGGCATACCAGATCTATCAGGTCGCACGTGGCCCAAATGCAGCCCTCTGGTCTGGTAGAATATCTTCTGCCTGGCTTGCTCCTTCTCATACAAACGTGGCACAAGTTTGTACACAATATCCTGAAGAATGTGAAACCCAATTTTACATAAATACTCATGCCTATCACTCATTTACACAGACAAACACCCGTCGAACATGCATTCATTCTATTCCCACCCATTTGATATCACCTCTTGCAAAACATCGACTGCAATAATATCTGCTAAATTGAACTTCTCCTAATAAGTGTTACGAGGGTGATAAGAGAATATGGAATCTATACCTGCATGACAATGTCCAGCTTCAGCTTCAGTAGAGGCTGTGTCTCATGAACCTTGACATTGCATGACGGACAATGTTTTCGTGTCTGCAGGTATTTCACTATGCAACTCTTGCAGACTAGTTGCACAAACAGAAATTAAAACACTTAAAGCACAGTCAATGCATATACTTTAGAAAGGCGTACGTCAACCCCTGAACAGTGCATAACCAGACACAACTTTAATAAATTGCTCACTTTTTTTTGCAGATTTAAACATATCTCAGTTGCGCTAATGACTTGCTTAGCCAAGTTACTTCACAGTGGTACGTGGATGCATTATGTGACACAAAGTTGAGTCCACTCCTTATCAATTAAAACAATAAAATAAACTCACACGTGTGCAGACACTCTGTAATTGTCGTCGCATCAATGAAGTAACCAGCACACAGACTGCACACAATGTGGGGATTTAGATCTTGTATGCGTAACGTCAACTGCAAAGGGTCGGTTTAAGCAATAATATGTATTGTATAATGAAAAGGATAAAATGTTATCCCAAAATGTGCCATTGTAAGCGTTTGTGCACCTAACTTAGTTAGAACTTAGCAGTGCAATGATGAAGGCATTTATACTGGGTACTACCCCGCACACAACCTACCTGATATTGTACGCCAACCTCGTTGTGACCTCCAAGAAACTTAATTTCGTGGATAGCAGCGCTTTAATGTTAGAGGAAAATAGTGAGGTAAAAATTTATTTTAACTTTGAATTGAAAACTAAATGTTTTAACTTTGCATTGTTATGCCAATAACTTCACCCCTATGCACAAACTGCAGAAAGTTTTCTGTCCTCATGCCACTGGACGATCTGCAGCCCGGATATACGCGCGAAGCGCGAACAGCGCCCTCTGGGTACTACAGAAAGCCGGATAATCGGTCAATTGAGGAGTTGTGGCAATTGCAGAAGCCTTTCGACTCTGCACTTAGGGCGAGAATAAATCCGAGTGCTCGTAATTGGTAGTTTTATGGTGGGCGCTTTAGGTTTTCCTGTAGAAAAGCGATTTTCAATTTATTGAATTTTACGCCCTGAACTTATTCTCGTACATATGGCGTCCCATAGATGGCGCGACGAGGCTCTCTTCGAGGGATTTTCCACAGAATTTTCCACACCAGCCATCTTAGGACCCCGCAGGCCTCAGTGATTGATGGTTGTTTAGACTGAGAACTGCCACTAGACGTTCTGTGGAAAACCAGCAGCCGTATATGCAATATGGAATTTGATATGTCCTCTTGACCCCGCGCTGCCCGTGGCGACGGCACGTCGTGCGAGCACGTGCTGGCGTGGCCGTCGCAGTTTTTACACGTAGCTAATCGTACAACACGCCGCCACACTGACACACAAATATATATATGCACATGTTTTTACGAAGACGGCGGGCGGCACATTCCAGCCTCCCTCCTCCCCCGCGCTCACGTGGAGCTGGCTCGGGGAGTTTTTGCGCCGCCGTGACTTTCGTAGTAAATAGATTTTGTATTTATTTAGCATTACATTTTATTGAAACGCTGCAAGTACAGTGCAGTGCTGTGCGGCAGCATTGATGCATGTATATAGATACCTTATTAACCCGTGGCGGCAGAGCGAGCGAGAGCGAGAGAGAGAGAGAGACAGACTGTGGGGAGTGCGAGAAAGAGAGAAAGATAGTGGGAGAACGCCAGATAAGGTACGAAAATACGGCAGGTGACGGTACGACGGCGAGGATGTACAAACGCGTGTCAATCCATAATCGGAAAGCCCCCCCTCCAAAGCCGATGTAGCCGAGCCGATGTACGTGTCCCGAAAACTGCGCGATGTTACGCTGCCCGCTATACGCATTCGCGCGCCCGCCTTCCTTCGGCGCGCGAATGCGTATAGCGGGAGCTATAGCTATACATCCCGCGGTCGCGTGCGCCCAGTCCCGCGGAAGTGCGCGGCTTAACCGCTTTCGGCGGTCGGGGAACAACGCATCTTTTGCGCAAGGCCATCTTGTATCCGGTCTCTCTGGATGTGATCTATGCTGTTGGCCACAAGAAATGATGGCATGAAATCTCTGTTTAATTTGTAGACAGGTGTGAAGTTATTGGCATAACAATACGAAGTTAAAACATTTTTTATCCACAATTAAAGCCCTTGCATTCCTACAGCAAATGAGGTGTAGGTGGATTGTCACTATAGAGTTGGCATAGTGTATTAGGTAGGCTGTGTGCAGGATATAACACACTACGCCTTATACCTTCTACATAATACATACCTGTGTTTAACTCATTAATTTATAAAGTTCAAGAAAATATATTAATGGGACATAATGCTGGATAATTTTCTTTCTTCCCTCTATGATGGCACCATAAGTTCACAGCTATATTAGAGTCTGAAGGGCATGCAAAAACAGCTGCTCGGCTGTGTATAGGTTTTTCCTAGCATGTAGGACGCGGCTAGGGTTTACCATAAATGGTCTGGTCAGCATACACAGCTGCTTCCTCCCCTCTAGTGCTGCGTACAAAAATGTACTGATTGCTAAACAAGTTTTTATGTCCATGCAAAATGTATGCACGCTTATGTATATTTCTTCACGTGCATGTCTAGACAATGCATGCTCTCAGTCTCTCTCTCACTCTCGTTCTGTGTGTGTGTGGGTGCGTGTGTGCGTCCGTCCGTGCGTGCGTGTATCACTGTCCACATCTCTCCTGCTCTTTTCTCTCCCTCTCTCCATTTCCCTTCTTCGTTTTCTTTCACCTCTCTCTCTCTCATGCTTGTTGTGTGTGTGGCTGTTTTTGCCTGTCTGTCTCTCTCTCTCTTCCTATATAGCTATATAGACCTCAGCTCTTTCCCTCCCTCTCTCTCTTTCTTGCTCTCTCTTATTCTCTCTCGGCACAGCGACACCCATATGCAATCTTCGTGACGTCACAACGGTCACATAAGCGTTTACACTGTAATTTTGCTCTCTGCTTCACTTATACAGTGAAGCAGAGAGCAAAATTACAGCCTCTTTTTCTTGCTATTTTCTTCTCCTCCCCTCCCTATCTCCCCACTCTCTCCTTCTCACTCTGTATCTCCATGTCTGTCTCCCTCATGCACATATACGTACGCATGCACGCACGCACACAAACTTCATTCCGTTCCCCCTCCTCAGTCCTCTGCCTGCATGCAGCATTGTATACTGTTCTTCGTCACTAAAGCACGATGAAAAACACAAACACAGACAGCCACCAAAGCTTATGTATGCTTATTATGTGCACGTATAGTATACTAATGTGGTTTGAATTATTTCCTTGGCGAGTGTCTGCGCTGTTATTAATATTACTCATTTGATCGGGATGTCAATTTTGCTAGGATGGGACCCCCATAAATTACTCATTTTACTGCTCAAACGAGTACTATAAGCACACTTTTGTGCTGGAAAATTATTAAACAGCTTAAAACCTACGGGTTTCACAGTTACGTCCTCTTCCATTGTTCATTAATAACCATTATGTCATCTTGAATAATAGGATTCTATCAAAAACAAGAAATTTCGGTAGCTGGGCGCTGCCATCTTTGTTTTTCCAAATACAGCTGCGGACGTTTATGCCTTTAGTTCTAGATTCTCCCATTATGTGGCAGCACTAAATAACGAAGCTGCATGCGCTGGCTTCATTTTCAAGTTCACTTTCTTCCGCTGGTGAAGTGGCGTCTCTGGTGGCGTCATAGAAATGAATAGTTAATCTAGACTCGAGTATACTCGTCACGTATTAATATCTGGGTTTTTTTATTTAAAGTTAAAAATTAAGTTAAAAGTTAAGCGACCAAGTTAAAAATTAAGGGATGATGAGCTGAAAGGGGGGCGTAGATACCGAGGGGTGGGGGAATCCCCCACTGTGTAGGATGGCGTGTACAATCATGGAAAATGGGGAAAAATTTCATATTTTACAGACAATAAATACTGAACATTTATCTAAAAATCAGTCATACTCTCCTAATGTAATTATTACACAAATGGATATTAAAGGGAGTTTACTCTAGGTTCTAGGGTTATTTTCAGCTAATTTAGGTTATAATTACGCTACATAAAAAGTTTCATGGTTCAATCACCATTAGAAATATTTTTTTTAATGTTTTAAAACTAACGACTGAACTAAAACTAAACTGAACTAAAACTGAACTAAAACTAACCAATTGATTGGAACGACGGTGGCGCCACTCAACGCGCACGATCTGATAAGTTGCGCAAAACCACTTTCCAGCCAAGGGCTATACAGACCGAGTGTGTTTCTTATTTATTTCTTTAAAAGCAAAAGGATTGTAATATCTTATAAACGACATATAGTTTCAATTATAATATGGATAAATTTGCCCTAAAATGAATATCGTTCGGTTAAATAGCATTTAGGTATAAATATAATTGCACTTTTGTGATTAGCTCTCGGTCTGTACATAACGTGCAAAATAAATTGCCAAATACGCAACTTTTTCGGGGTGGCAGCACGGTCGCGGGTGTCATGGCGCCGTTCAAATTTTGTAGCGTTGATGTGTAATTAATTATAACAATTAAATTAGGTATCTGGTAACAAATACATGTGGGTATAGACGATTTGTTATACAGTAAGTACAGTTGTATGCAGTAAAATCCTAGAGGCTACTGCCCCTTTAAGTGACATATATACATCTACTGTAAAATGTCTGTAACCCGTTCCAAGAATGACATTATATTTTATAACCTGTATGATACAGGCGGTATGTTCCAGTTCCGCTTCACTACACTAACCGCCTGTACCCCTTGCTTCTTCAGCGCGCTTCGCGAACGAAGAAATCATCGCGCCCAATCAGAGAGCTGTAACGGAACGGGCCAATCAGCCAATCAGCGAGCAGGCTTTTGCCTGACGTCATTTCTCAAGTTATTCAAGTTGAATTTATAACTGCAAATAGTGCACGCTTCTGCCAAAGCCATTAACTAGATTGTTTCAATTCATCAGGTATTTGCTTGGGGCGAAGTTTTGTCGTATTTACTTCTGTACGCTCGATTGCTCGCTGCTAATCAGATTCCCTGCCATAACAACCGGTCGATCGATAACGAGGCTTACGAACCGCCAGGGTTGAGCTCGCGTACAGCGGTTAGTGTAGTGAAGCAGAACATACCGCCTGTATCATACAGGTTAATTATTTTACTGAAACTCAGACGGTTCATTTTGGACGCATTGCCTACTACAATTTTTTTCAAAATTCCCAAATCACGTCTTATCACTGCTTACCAAAGTTAAATCCCCGCTTTATTTCAAATTATAATAGACCAATTGAGAGTTGGGATATTGAATTTTCACATGGATTTAATGGGGCAAATTCAATTTCATCACACCTCTTTTTTTGGAGGGGGTGGGGGTGTTGAGACCCGACCGGAAGTATATTCCCGATTTTGTATAAGGGGTGAAAATATTAGTAATTAATTATTACGATAATTAATAAAGCCACCGAAGTATGCTTATGCCGCCCGCGTGATTTTTTTTCCTAGGTTAATCAAGAACATAGGGCTCTAGTGAGCGCTGCCATTGGTTGATACAAATCACGTGCCTCAAACTCCTGTTTTATGGTGCACCCTAACCCTAACCCTTTTTTTATATAAAAAATTACATTTTTAATTGTTGTAAATAAATAATGTAAATATTTGCGTTAATTGGAAAAAAAATTTTAAACGGATAAAGATAGAAAAATACAGAAAACAGGAAAATAATGATAAAACGGATGGGATGGAAATGCCCTATTATCTACTCCTGAGATCCATGGATTAACCCAGATTAACCATTAACCTAGGATTATTAACCTAGCACCTAGGAAAAAAATCACGCGTACCGCCTATTAGTTAGACTGGTACCCGGTCGACAGTTCCACACGCTACACCGTAGTGTTTGTCAGTGTAGCGAAGGATACTTGCCGGAGTGAAGGTGGCGAACGGGTACCAGTCTACCCATCGGCATCCAAACAACCAATAGGGTTAGCACTCGTCTTAAAAGGACGACCAACACGACACGTGATAGTACATAACCAATCCGTTTCATTTCTGAGGATATTCTGTTCTCAGGTCAAAAGAAGTAAACAATCATGGAGCCCCTCGCAGAAATGTTTAATGTGAGTCGGGGTATTAATCCCTTTTCTGCTAGATCTGTGCTGTTCAAAACGGTTCGATCGTTAGCTCTTAGCAATATGGAATACTATCAGGACGATATGAGTAGCTACAAGGATCGTCTGTACACAGCATTTTCAAATATGCACGATCATTTAGAAAAAGTTGAACCGTACATGGAAATCTTGCAGGCAATCGGTGCAAAATACGATTTCGACGCGACGACACCGGGAAATGGATATCGCAGCATCGTTCAAGTTATAGACGCCTGTGTACTCAAACTACTGAGGATCTCTAGAGACGTTTGTCTGAATCGCGAGTCGTTTCTCTTTCTGGCTGGACATAAATGTAGGGACGTGGAAGCATATACGGACGTGTTGGGAGTGCTTCGGCAGTCACTAAAATACTTCATAGAGTTCGACACGTGGTGTGATGATGGGCAGCTATTCCCACATGAGAAAAACGTTCCGTGGGACATATTACGAGAGATGGAAACTTTCAACCACGCAGCTTTCCACGGCAGAGCCGTGGCATTTCAAGTAAGCAATCGTCAAGCGTCATCATAATTAAAGCTGAGTCGTGTGTGCATGCCCAAGCCCTTAGTGCCATATAGTGGGTTTAGTCCTACTTTGGGGCAGCCCTGGTGCAGCAACCATCATCGTCGTCACCACAACCTTTAACACAAACACATTTACTCAGACATGACTTCCAACACACGCTATTGTATATACGTCATCGCTATCGAGACCAACATCCCTATCCTTGCCCCTGAAACTAACACTTATTTCTAGTCTAACCCTAATCGGGGCATAATTCCAAACCTAGCAATAAAACCCGGGAACCTATTGGCATTACACTGATTACAGGGTTAATTAAACCACCTGTGTGCATGTGTGTGTACGAGTGCGCGCGAGTGTGCGTACGTGCATGTGTGTGTGCATGCGCGTACATCATTATGTACATCTGTACATCATGTACATCTCTATTATGAGCTCTTGATGTACATGCATGTTGCATGATGCATCTGAGTGGTGCGCATGCATGCATGGGACTAAGCGATATTACTGACAGCGGCCCTGTGATACATATCACCAAGAGCGGATAATACCTCTCAATCAAGAGGTATTATCCGCTCTTGATATCACCACATTACTTTCCGATCGGTAGACCTGTCTAACCATCAGTCACACACCGGAATGTACGTTTTAGGCTAAATTAAGATTTCTTGCAGTCCAGCTATACCCAGTGTGTAGGCATTTCCTGGGCTGATGCCCCACATCGAGCGCACGCTTGTGTGTGTAACATCATGTGACATAAGTAGGGTCAGAGGCAGGTGAAGGTAGCAGCAATGTGAGTAGTAGGCTCTGCGGCGTGCTAGTTAAAAACGTGCCCGTTACACAGCCCACAAGCACGCTCATGTAGTTGTTCACTGACCCCATTACTTAGTTACAGAGCCACACGCATATTTTGCATTGGGGCAGTACTCTCCTGTCCTTGGGCACAATTTACAGTACACATCCTAGCAACTTTACTTCCACTATCACATCTATTGAAGTTTACATGCATGGGCTTGTAGGGTCGTGGCATTTGTGATTGCTGTAAGCATTAACAATTCAAACTCCCTGTCAAAGGTGGTACTGCCCGACTGCATCTGACTAATGTCATACTGGTGTGCCAAATTGCAACTTTCTGCACACGTTAATGTCACACAGTTTGATATTTAAGCAGATTCATGTCAGTTCCGTTTTAGGAAAAAGTGTCGGTCACATGAGTGACCCTGAGAGTCTAATAGCATGCTCATATTTATAACTGGTTGTTTGTACAGCTAGCAACATTAGAAACCCTGTTCCTACTTGACCCTTACTTTTGCTCTTTTAAGCTACTCCATATAAATACAGGGTTTCAGGGCTCGAATTAACCGACGGCACCGACGGCAATCACCGTCGGTGCCCCTATCAATCGCCGTACTGCCCCTGAAAATCCAACCCGACCGACACCCTTTTGTGTAATTGCCGTCGGTGCCCTTTAATATACTGCCCTAGTTTCGTTTTTAGTCGAGTCAACATAACACGTGCGCATGCGTGCTGTAGTTGCAATGATGAGTTTAAAACCGATAGTCGCAGGAGGGAATAATAACATAATTATTCGCTCCTGATAGCGGGCATGTAAAATTTCTTGTTACTGCTTCATTGGCAGACGGGGGCAACAGTGTAACTGGAACGCGATGTGAAGCAGGTAAGCTTACATCGGGGACGGCAACAAATTGATATAATGTGTACTCATCTTAAAAGCAACCGATGTTGATGTGATAATTTGTTATGAGTTTCTTTTTATTTTTACAAAAGTGCCTTTGTGCCTTCTCAATTTTGAGACTGCCTTGGTGCCTTTCTTAAAATTGCCTTGTCGACCTTCCATTTTAGAGAAATTCAATGCGATTTCTCCAAGCCCCTTAACAAAATTGGCCTTGCGCTCTCGTGCTTAATTCGAGCCTGCAGGCGTTTCATACATAAAGGAGCACAGTGCGCGCCACCGCTGTTGTCAAATTTAACATCGCGCGTTGTGAAAATGTTCCCCTGTATTTACTGATAAGATACGCCTGTATCTATATACTATTAGTATATCAATACATCCTGTATTTGACACTCCATCATGCGCACATTTTTCCCCAAATGGCCTAACCGTCCTTTGTTAATTTTCCCTCCAGAAGAAACCCTGTAAATAGAAGCTAATATATGACTTAACCTCCTTATGTACCTGAACATTGTGTAGCCTAGGCAGCCCACAGGGTAAGCGAAACCAAAGGCAGCCAGGATTACGTATAGGCCTCAGTAGATTAGACTGATGATATTACACAGACGTTTGGTAAATGACCGCTACAGAATGTTTCAATCATCCCGTGTGTTATGTCCGTGTAATCATTACGAGAGTTTGCTATGGGGAAAAGTTCGTCTTCGTTTTTGATGATCATGGTAAAAATGTGATTTTTTAAATAAATTTATCAGTTACGAGACTTACGACTAATGCTAACATCGCAGAACGTTTATCTATTTTAAAACATTAGGAAAATGTACAGTGTCTGTGCGTGCACCGCAGTTAGCAATACAGTAAGTTCTGGCTAGTAAATCACCATGGTATTGTGGAAATCTGCTGGCATTAATATTTCTGTACTTTGTTTACTGAAGGCAAGCGTGGCTATATTTTCCATTAATATGTAAATGCATATATACGTATGCTAATCAAGCATCGTGTGTATTATAGACGCATGTTCAATGGCTTCCCTAATTACTATTTTAAAACACAAATGCTTTGCTCGCGATTCTCCAATGCTAGTGCCCTCCGACTATACCATGAATCCGACCCTCCCCCTTCTCTTCGCTCTTCACTCTCTCTCTCTCCCTCTCTCTCGCTCTCTCTCTCTCTCTCTCTCTCTTCTCTCTCTCTCTTCTCTTTCTCTCCCATCCTACTTCTCATGCTCTTCCCCATCCTCTCCTCTCTCTCTCTTACTGGCCTTTCTCTCTCTCATTCACCCTTTTCCCCTTTCTCTCGCTCTCTCTCACTCTTTCTTGAGTTTTCTCTCTCTCTCTGTATCTATCTATCTCTCTGTCTCTCGGTCTCGCTCTTTCGACATCTAGTAAGGACTTTGTACTTTGCACGACACGGGCTGCCAGACCTTTGGATTTGTCACGATCTCCCCCGAATCATGCCATTTGTTTAGGCTTTTCCATGCCGATTTTAACTATTTATTAGCTCATCTGACATAGTCAGATGCAGCTTGTAGAATCGCATTGATCGTCCGTCCGTCGTCCGTCTCCGTGCGTCCGTCCCGTCAACATTGGGCACAAATTATAACCGCTCGACGTACAGGTCACGATATTCGGGACGTGGGGGGTATCCGAAAACGAGTTGTGGATGTCGAAGCTGGGCGGTCAAAGGTCAAAGGTCAAGAGTGTGTAAAATAAGGCGGGAACATTCACTCCTTAACTTAAGGTATAGGGAGGAAATGCCAGAATTGTTCGGCACAAATCTAATAACGGCGCTCGACCTAGGCTTGTGATAGTCGGTGTTATAGCCATCATGGTAGGAAAAGCCATCCACTGTGCCGAAATTGGAGGTCACAGTGTCAAAGGTCAATGGGCACAGGGCAGATTTTAGACATTTTTCGAGGACATGGGCTCTGACGGAGCAATGAAAAAACTTTTTTTTTCACGGTGACCCACCATTTTTATGGCTTTATTGAAAGGACATGAAATGTGCTTTCCACTGACGTGGCGAAGAGTAAGTGTCTGATAACCTTTTGACCTCAAGAGGAGGGATTTAAACATGGATTTGTTAACTGTTACTGTGTTTAGAAAGAATTTGACTGCTGGGTTTGCGTAGTAAATCTATACATGCCTGGATGTATTGAGGCTACAATGTCACAGTGAAATTTCAAAAGCTAAATTGCTTGAAGAGGTTTATGCCTCCTTAAATCGTATAATTTCTATGGCATTCTGTACTGTCAGCTGTGTAATATGCCACTGGCCAGTGGCCACTGCCAGTGCATGTCGGTGTGATAGTTATTGGTGTAGTTTTTTGCCTGCGTTAATTAGGTACAGGTGGCAGGCTCTCAATTGCAGCTGTTAGGAGGGTTAAACATTGATTTGTTTCTCAACTGCTGTTGGCGAGTACCTGTGGTTGTGGAAACGCTCCCATTTTACAGTGAAATTCCACACAGTAACTTCTTACTTGAACAAGGCTTACTTATGAGATAATGAGATGAGTATATATGAGATTCTGCCATGTACATTATGAATGGAATAGTCACTAGCACTCAAATAATTTACCCAGGACGTGAGGCTGTGGATTTCCCAGACTTTAATTTCTCATCAAATTTTGGCACCAATATAGACGTAAATGTGTACGTTCTTGAGCTTATTCGGTCCACTAATCACTGGCCTACCTTGTTTTGTTTTTGTTATTATAGGGTTAGCGGTCACAATGCACCATAAAAACATTATTTCAGGCACGCGATTTGTATCAACCAATGCGGATTGTGGCGAGTTATGCAGAATGCAGAAGGTTGCTGAAATGATGTGTACCGCAACTGCCGTATCTGCCATATCTCTGCGCCTAACAAAGGTGTCACTATGCACAACTTAAATGTTACGTTATATACCGTAGCAACAGACCTCAGATGAGCCCAGACGCTTCTGCGGCTCTTGTAGATATTCAAAGGTTCTCCAAGGGCACTCCCATCGTGTGACCCCGCCATCCTAAAAATGCACCCGCCACGCTAAATATCATACGCCGCCATGCTGGTGGATACACGAGAAGTTCAAAACAATTTAATTAAAAGGCGACAGTAGCCTCTAGATATTTACTGCATACAACTGTACTTTACTGTATAACAGATCGTCTATACCACACGTATTTGTACCAGATACCTAATTAATTGTGTATAATTATTTACACATCAAACCTGCTACGAAATTTGAACGGCGCCATGACACCTGCGACCGTGCTGCCACCCCGACGAAAAAGTTGCCGTATTTGACAATTTATTTTGCACGTTCACAGACTGAGGGCTAATCACAAAAGTGCAATTATATTTATACCTAAATTGCTATTTAACCGAACGATATTCATTTTAGGGCAAATTTATCTATATTATAAAGCTGAAACTATATGTCGTTTTATAATGAATGACAATCCGTTTTGCCTTTTAAACTGAATGAATAAATAAGAAACACCCTCGGTCTGTAGCCCTTGGTTGGAAAGTGGTTTTGCGCAACTTATCAGATCGTGCACTTTGAGTGGCGCCACCGTCGTTGTAATCAAACTGTAGTCATTAGTTTTAAAACATTTTTTAATAATATTTCTATTAATGGTGATTGAACCATGAAACTTTTTATGTAGCGTAATTATAACTTAAATTAGCTGAAAATAAGCCTAGAACCTAGAGTAAACTCTTCCTTTAATACACGTTGGTCTCGATGGTACGGGTAGGCAATCACCCTATCCCTATGCCCTATGCCATATTACCCCCTATACATATATCCCCTATACCAAAATTAATCTATGGTGTATAACCTTTTGTTTTAAATATTTTTTTGCATCTGAACTGACAATCAATTCCAACCAACTGGTGTAGGCTAGCTGGCACAATAATGTTCATTTTCATACTTCAAATCCGAGTGTTTTCTAGCTCATCAAGAAACCTTAATCGTGAATTAAATCGTGAATTAATTTCCAACGGCATTATTACGGGGCAGGTAACCCAGTCTAACACGAGGTAGAGTAGACTGGTACACTTACCGACCACTCCTGCCATTGTCAATGGTGACAACATTTTTTTATTTTTTTATGAGAGGTGAACTCGATTTGGAACCAGCAAACCAGCAAGTTCACCCCTACATTTTTGTATTTTTATTCCATTAAAATTATTTTGAATTTTCCGATGGCTTTGCCCATGCAAAACAAACATTTTCACCCCACATGCAGTGCTTCAAATTTACACACAGAGTGTCCCAGATTGCATCTCAGAACTTTTACAATTCAAAAATTTCCCCCCGGACGCCCCTAGCTCTGAGTACCACCCCCATGCTATCATTTATTTGCAATCCCTTGTAAACCCTGTAAACCCTTGTAAACCCTTGTAATATTATTACAACTAACCACAACCACCACCAGTCGCACCATTGTCATCAGAATTAACACCCTGCTACGCCCATCCTCCACGTTTTGCTCTTTGTTCTTCTCCTCCTGCTCTTCCAGCTCCTCCTGTTCCTTCTCCTGCCTTATCCTCCTCCCCCTCCTCCTGCCTCTCTTCCTCCTCCTCCTCCTCCTCTTCCTCCTCCTCCTCCTCCTCATCCTTCGCCTCCTCCTCCTCTTCCTCCTCCTCATCCTCCTCTTCCACATCATCATCATCATCATCATCATCATCATCATCATCATCATCATCATCATCATCATCATCATCATCATCATCAGTACTTAGCAGTAGCAGAAGCACCACCATCACCACCACCACCACTACCAGCAGTACTTAGCAGCAGTAGCAGCAGCAGTAGTAGCAGTATAACGGGGCTCCGGCACCATGGTGTGAAGACATGGATAAGCCCTCTGCCAGCTGCTTGGCTTCGGACCGTGCATTGACCTGTCCAGTGCAGCCGCTGCCCGCGATCCCCAGTCACACGTGTTCACAGCTGGTCTGCACATGCTGTTTGTCTTAGCTCACGCGCTCGCTTCCCTTCCTTGTGCTAGAAATCAAAGAAGAGGGGGAGGATGAGAGGGGGAGGACGAGGATAATGAAGTATCGAAGTAGGAGAAGGGAGAGGAGGAAGATGAAGAGGAAGACGAGGAGACGAGGAGGAGAGGGAAGGAGGAGAAGCAGGAGGAGGCTAACGACAAGCTGCTAGTCCCTCGATACTGTGTATATGTCCTGCAGGCTCCATTCCTTATTTCCTACAGCATTTCTTCATATACTACTGAGCACTCGGCCGTAAGAGTTGGCAGTGATGTAGCGTGTCTAGTTTTTCTCTGTATGTACGCGCGTAAGTGTGCATGCGGGCGCGCGTGCGTTCCTGTGTGCGTTTGTAGCATCTATCCATGCCTTGTGTGTACATTCAACAGTCTTTCAACGTTGGGCTTTTTTATTTAATTGTTCTACTTGTCACCTCATGTGTCACCGTCTCTGTCACCTCTGCCACCCCATTACCCACAATTAGCCTGCAGGCAGAACTTTACATTCTGAACCTGCGCCTTTGCTCTTTTAAAAGACAGTTTGCGTTTCTATATGACATGTTCACTGCGAAGTCTTATTGGATGGCCCCTACTATACGCACCCACATCTATTGGTAAAAATACTAAAATGATAACAGAAATAGAAAAATCCAATTAAGGAATTATATTTCACCTTTGCACCTATGATTTCCACACGTTTTAGTTGCAATTTAAATCATGCGGGGTATTATTAATATCTCTGGAGTTTTCAGTATCTCTAAAACGTATATTTTGATGTATTATGCATTATCACGTATATATAGTTCTTAGATATTTTGCCATCTAGCCTGCCATTTCCCCTCCACCCTATTTGTTACCTGATCGATCTTCTAATATCAGACTCAGGATTTTTTAGAAATATGTAAAAACACTATGATGAGTCTAAAATGCAGTAACATTTTGCACCAGATTTCACTTCAAAAGCTCTGACCTCTTTGACTCATGTCGTTGTAACTACTTCACGATGTTTTTGACAACAAGTCCCCGGTCTGCGTGTTTCAGTACTGTGGCTCCCTGTCTAAGCCTCTGCAAGTTGTGTCCGTTGCCATGGCATCGTTCAGCGAGGGCTTCTACAAACACGCTAACGGAAACATGATGCAGCGAGCGACCACGTCACTGCTTCACAGCGGCAAATACCTGCTCAACCCTGAAATGAAAGGACAACAGGTGAGTGAGTGCTAGAACCTCGCATCCATGTAGCAAATCGTCTTCGTGGGTGAATGTAATGGCGAAGAAGATAGCCTAACCTTACTAATATCGGCTGAGCAACGTTGCGTGTTTCAGTAGAAAACGGGATCTTCTGTCTGTCCCACCTCCAAATAAGGAATCACAAACGACCATGGTTTTTCTAAAACAAAAACCGCATTTTTTGTCTCGTTTGGGCACAGAATCCGTGTAAGATTTCTACGCGTATATATTGCGATTGTGTAGTTGTCACCGCCGTCTCTAGTGTAGCCTCTCGGAAATTAATATTGAAATGTAGGAATAGGGAGCATATAGGCGATAGTGGCACGAGTATTAGTTAGAGGGACGACGAGTATAGAAGCGTCCAACAGCACACGGAATAATTAACATCGCAACTCTTAGAAAATTGGTAATTATGCCAACGGCAGATGGGCGATTAGTTTAGAGGGCACAGAAGGTGTTAGATTGTAGTGAGCATGCAGTAGAGTGGGCTAAAATAATTAGCCACTGTTACGAAGCAACGCATGCAGAATAAAAGTTACCAGGGACAGTTTGGCAGCCAGCCAAGGACCAAAGGACACAGTCCAAACTGACGTAAGATAGAACAGGTGGTCACTCGTCATACTAATGTCCGACGCCGAACCAATAGGGGAGATGGCCGAAGCGGCTGGCGAGGCGAGAAAGGACGCGCCCAACGAGAAGGGCACGCCCACGGGTATAAAAGGGGATGCGGAGAGAGAACGTGGCCGGTTATGACGACAGAGTGCTGTGCGAAATAAAACAACGTTTTCCCTGTGACAATCATACTGTTCGCTTTATAACCGACTTGAATTTATTCAACGCGACACTAGTGCCACGTACCAGCGGTAGTATAGCGCCATCGTACGAAGATAAATAGCTTCTTTTGTTAAGACCAAGGGTAAGCCCTAGGCGTCACTGTCACTGGAAGGAAATAGGAAGGAGACAGGTCAGCGACACTTGTAGCAGTTAGTAACTAACGAGTGAGACACTAATGAAGAACGGGTTACTAATGAGCTACTATTGTGCAGGACTGCCACCAGAGATTGCACGTTAGAGGCTATGTAAGGTCCTGATAACACGTGGCAAAGGGAGGATAAAAATCACATTGCGAGTAGGAGACCAAAGGCTATATTAGCCTAAATCTACAACTAGGACAGGGGTGGGCAAACTTTTCAAAGCGAGGGCCGCATCAGTGGGCCATGAAAAGTCGAAGGGCCGCACCTTTTAAAATCAGGCGGTGCGCTCTAAGATAATACGTGCGTTTTGCCACAAGGGCGCCATTTCTGGACCATAATTAGCTGAAATGGCGTTGCAGAGCGAACCAGACAATAGAACAGTAATCTGTATGACACTGAAAAAGTCAGCCTCGGTTCAAGCACAAACATGTTGACTTTCACAAAAATCTATTAATTGAAAAAAAAATTATTTTTTTATTTTTATTTTTTTATTTGCTGTAGGCTTCCGCGGGCCGCACAGAACCCCGTAGAGGGCCGCATGCGGCCCGCGGGCCGTAGTTTGCCCACCCCTGGAATAATTTGTTATGAGTTTTCTTTTATTTTACAAAAGTGCCTTTGTGCCCTTCTCAAATTTTGAGAGTTGCCTTGGTGCCTTTTAAAATTGCCTCTGTGACCTTCCATTTTAGAGAAAATTCAAGGCGATTTCTCACATGCCCTAAAAAATTGCCTTGCCCTTCTCGTCGCTTAATTCGAGCCCTGCAGGGTTTCTCATACATAAGAGGCACAGTGGCGCACCGCCGTTGTCAAATTTAACATCGCCGTTGTGAAAATGTTCCTGTATTTACTGATAAGTATATCCTGTATCTATATACCTATAAGTATATCAATACATCCTGTATTTGAATCCATCATGCGCATTTTTCCCCAAACTGGCCATTACCTCCTTTGTCTAATTTTCCCTCAGAAGAAACCCTGTAAATAGAAGCTAATATATGACTTAACCTCCTTATGTACCTGAACATTGTGTAGCCTAGGCAGCCCACAGGGTAAAGCGAAAACCAAAGGCAGCCAGGATACGTATAGGCCTCAGTAGATCTAGACTGATGATATTACACAGACGTTTGGTAAATGACCGCTACAGAATGGTTTCAATCATCCCGTGTGTGTATGTCCGTGTAATCATTACGAGAGTTTGCTATGGGGAAAGTTCGTCTTCGTTTTGATGATCATGGTAATAAATGTGATTTTTTAAATAAATTTATCAGTTACGAGACTTACGACTAATGCTAACATCGCAGAACTTTATCTATTTTTAAAACATTAGGAAAATGTACAGTGTTCTGTGCGTGCACCGCAGTTAGCAATACAGTAAGTTCTGCTAGTAAATCACCATGTATTGTGGAAATCTGCTGGCATTAATATTTCTGTACTTTGTTTACTGAAGGCAAGCGTGGCTATATTTTCCATTAATATGTAAATGCATATATACGTATGCTAATCAAGCATCGTGTGTATACTGACGCATGTTCATGGCTTCCCTAATTACTATTTAAACACAAATGCTTTGCTCGCGATTCTCCCAATGCTAGTGCCCTCCGACTATACCATGAATCCGACCCTCCCCCTCTCTTTCGCTCTTCCACTCTCTCTCTCTCTCAGCTAGAAATTGACAAAATTGTTGATTTGGGTTGCGTTTGGTGCGTATAAAAATATTTTTTACACGCAACTCATAGGTTTCAGCATACGCTATAGTGTGACGGGGCCTTTAGGAATTGACAAAATTGTTGATTTGGGTTGCGTTTGGTGCGTATAAAAATATTTTTTACACGCAACTCATAGGTTTCAGCATACGCTATGGTGTGACGGGGCTTTAAGTTTTAGAGGTGACAGTGATTAATAATGGGGTTATTATTAAATTAATCACGGTATGTTTTGTTCTGTGTATGAATTCCGATAAAATGTCCTTGAATTTCCGATAATATGTCTTTGAAAAGTCCTTGAAAAAATGTTCAGTCCTCCTGTATGAACCATGTGCGTGTACGTGCGTGTACCCGCGTGTACGTGCGTGTATCTCCGTGTACCCGCGCACGTACACGCACGTGCACGCACGTGCACGCGGTTACACGCACGTACACGCTGGTACACGCACGTATCCCCTCCCATACAAACCTACTAACGGCGTCCATACACACATATATATACACGTACACAAGTAAACATATATACATACACGTACACATATATACATACACGTACATATGTACACATATATACACATACACGTACACATGTACACATATATACATACACGTACACATGTACACATACATACACGTACACATGTACGCATATAAATGAACACAAAATACGCACGCACACACATAACATACAACAACTTATAATAAACATACTCCACATAATCTGATGCTATACATGCAAGATCTCGTGTAAAGAAGATGCAGAAGAAGCCACACATGAGAATAAAGAAAGGGATGCTGCCTGAGATATGCAGCGTAAATAATAACAATGATAACATACTATACGTCGTTATAATAAGAAAACGAACTAACGAAGATAACAACAACAACAAAAGCAACAACAACGACAACAACAACAACGACAGCAGCAGCAGCAGCAGCAACAACAACAATGATTAGGACGGCAACGATAACGACGGTGACAATGACGACGATGACGATGACGACGATGCGACGACGACGACAACAAGAACAAAAACAACAACAACGACGACGACGACGACGACGACGATGACGACGACGACGACAATAATTACAGTAACAACAGCAGCAGCAATGATGAAAGCCACTATTTAGTTAGTATTAAACGCTACTGATACAGTATTTAGTACGATTACATGTACTAGTGTAATCTCATACTATATGTACCACATGTAAGTTTACAATCAGATCAATATCTGATTATAATTAATAATACTTAATAATTATTGTATTTTATATTAATTAAAAATGTGGATTAATCGAGGCTATACAGCTAGAGTTAATTAGCTACTCATTTCTCGGCATTGGTTATACACGTGCGTGTACTGTTACCACGTTGGTCACTGAGTTACTGAGTATGTGATTACTATTACTGAGTATATATGTTTGCGTGTTTTCTGTTTTAGATTGTGAACGTTACGAAAAACGCGAGCATACAGTTCTGCAAGGCATTCTGGAACATACCGGAGACGGATGTGTTTCATGTAAGCATATATGCTTTATTTCTTGCTATATATTCCATGTGTGTTTTTGGAGAGGCAATTATGATATATATCAGGATATATATATATATATATAAATATATGTGTATGCGTGCGTGTTTGTGTGTGTGTCTGTGTGTATGCGTCTACGTGCGTGCGTGTGTGTGTGCGTGCATGCTTGTGTGTGTGTCTGTGCGTGCGTGTGTGCGTGCGCGTGTGTGTGCGTGCGTGCGCGCGTGTGCTTTATTCCATCGGTGTTATTCATCATTCCCGCAGCAACTGCCGAGCAGTGGATGAATCCGTGTGGGTGCAAGCGATTGTGTGTGCGTGCGTACGTGCGTGCGTGCGTATGTGTGCTTCATTCCATTGGTGTTATTCATCATTCCCGCAGCAACTGCCTCAGTGGATGAATCCGTGTGTATGCGTGCGTGTATGCGTGTGCTTGTGTGTGTTGTGTGTGTATGTGTGTGCGTGTGCGTGTGTGTGTATGCGTGCTTGCGTCCGTGTGCGTGTGCAATTTTTATTTTTTTATTTGCTGTAGGCTTCCGCGGGCCGCACAGAACCCCGTAGAGGGCCGCATGCGGCCCGCGGGCCGTAGTTTGCCCACTCCTGAACTAGGAGGATACAATTTTTGTTTACCAAAGTTGCAGTTTAATATGGCATTATTGGCGTTTTTTAGGTACCTTATATTATTATACCTTATTATTACTATATTATACCTTATAGGTGTTATTAGCTAGTGATATATTGTAAGGTGTCACCATATCAGGAGCAAATGAATGGCGATGACATGAATGAGTACATGGATAGATTTATTATTTTATTCCTATTCATGTACTCTTGATTATATCAGAAGTAGATAATAGGGAATTCTGATTATATGTACAGATAAGTCGATCATCCTACTGGTCCTTCTGATTGGCAGATTGTATTATGAATGAGGAAACTGAAACGACTGTTGTTTCAGCTGCACTGCTGTCATGTATCGATACACTCTACACGCTGCAGCGCAGCTCGAAAGTCTGATAAATTTAGACTGCAAATTTGATCCCACATCAAAATAGTCCGGGCCTGACGGGCGCTAAATTTATGCAGTGTGTACACGCTATCTCCGCGCAAGTACGCGCTATAGTCCGGACTAAGTTAATAGCCCCGCAAATGGAGGTGGGCCAGACCTGCTTAGAAACGTGCTAAGTTAGCCCGCGTTAAACGGTGTGTATGCAATCCGGTGCCAGGCCCGGGTTAACTTTCGCAATACGCATGCGCATAGCCTTGTTTGGGTCACATAAAAGTACAGTAACTGTCTGCTGAGTGACGTAACAAGCTAAACTGAGCATGCACAGTCAACCCGTGCTAACGTAGCGCGATTCAACATTTTGTGTCTGCATGCTGCGATTTAGTACGCGGCTGGCGCTGCGACTGGCCCCGACTAGTTTGATGTGGGATAAAATTTTGCAGTTTGTACGGTGTATGAAAGTACTAAAAGTGAGTGACACTAAAGCTGACACTAACAGCTAAAACTAACTAGGGTCAAGGTCTTACTGTCTAGCAAATAATTTTTTTTCGTGACCACGCTTGAAATCACTGTAAAAAGTGTAATGTAAACACATTTCATATCGGAATCTATATTCATGACGTGCTGCTGACAATGTAAAAATAACAGTAATAACGGTACATCGAACCTTCGACAGCAAACGGTCAGTTGTTCACTTGACGTGTGTGAATAACATATTTGCGTGAGGATGTTAACTTACAAGATTACCTGTTATGTGGTATGTGTAGTACGTTGGCTAGGTTAATATCTTTAAATATTAAAAACATTGCACAATTAATGTGAAGTTGATGTATCAAAGGTCAAACAATGACAAACTGTTAGATGTATGTTGTCTCCTAAATATCTTGATAGTATAGATATTTAGTTAGATAATACTAGGTGCATGGCATATCAATTTTGTAGACAGGATATATGATATCTTCAGCCAATGCGCATGATTGTGAGTTTGTAACTACAATATGTACAGACAAATCATACACGAGAAAAATACATACATGAGACCATGTGATATAATGTGTTATGGATGTCACTGTGTTATAGTATATATTATATTATCAGGAGTGAATAATAATAGATCTATTAGTATAATCTATTATCTATTATCTATTATCTATATCTATTATTATAATCTATTATTATTCCCTCCTGATACTGTGTGACACCGTGTGTTGTGTATGTACATAGCTGTGACAACTAATACTATATGACACTATTTGTTGTGTGTCTACAATGATGTCACAACTAATACTATGTGTCACCATGTGTCGTGCGCATAACCCTGCCAACTACTGCTATCATATGCGACACAATGTGTTGCATATGTGGACAGCTAATAATAGGTGCTATTAAAAATTAATGAGTATTAATGATTAATGATTAATAATTAATTAATAGGTGATAATAATAATTAGCTGTGACAACCAATAATAGGTGACACCATGTGTGGTGTATGTGCATGAGTGGGCCTGTGTGTGCGCGTTCTTGCGTGCGTGCGTGTGTGTACGTGCATGTGTGCGTTACTGCGTACAGCGCTGGCTGGCTGTCGGTACCATACTCACACACGACCTGCATAGTTTAACCCACGGACATACAGGTGGAAGCTTATTAGCGGCGTGTCTACGCGTGTAGTGGAAACGTGATAACTTGGAGACGCGTGCGTGCAGCTAGGTTAATCGTATCACAGACGACACTCTTATCTGTGTCGTGAGAGGGCATCGAACAGTTCACTATGTTTACACTGTTGACCTGCCGGCATCACCTGACTATCACGTGAGGTGCTGTGGCCTGACTCCCGACGGAAGACGCGTGACGTCATTAGACAGGGGTCACCCGACCACGACACGAGTCTCAAGGTTCGCGGATCACGCGCGAGAGTGTGACCGTGTGCGATCACGCAGGGCGCCGACTGGCGACTACACGAGGCATAACAGTGTACAGTCAAACCTATGGGAGCGGATATGTGTCAAAATTCAAACGTTTAATTGATCGATTGATTGTTCAATTGAACAGTCAATTTAATCATTCAAACGTTTAATTGATCGATTGATTGTTCAATTGAACAGTCGTTTAATCATGTCAAACGTTCAGTTGAGCAATTAATAGAACGAAATTGTCAAATAGAATCGCCGCTATGCACGACTTTGACGAATTGACAATTGACAATCAAAAGCCACGAATACTGAATAGGCGTAATTGAATCATGAATGGAGCAAAGTACTTGCGAGGCTCGTCTATCGAGCAATTGGCCGAGGCCTCGTCTACCGAGGCTCGTCTATCGCACACATCAAACCGTATACGCTACTGCACATGCGCAAGAGGCATGACGGGAAGGCCGCGTAGCTGCGTAGTTGCTAGGAAAGCAATCGGCGGCGTTTCCACAGCTAAGTGCGTGTACCCGCGTGCTACGTGCGTGTACCCGCGTGTACGTGCGGTGTACGTGGATCTGCTCCGCATGCACGTGCGTGCTACCCCGCGTGTACTGACGTGTACCCGGCGTGTACGTGCAGTATCTGCGTGTACGCTGCGTGTCCGCGGTACGTGCGTGTACGTGCGTGTATCGCCGTGTTACGTGCGTGTACTTGCGTGTACTGTGCGTTTACGCGCGTGTGGTACGTGCGTGTACCCGCGCTGTACAGTGCGTGCACCGCGTGTACGTGCGTGTAGTAGCGTGTACCCGCGTGTACGTGCGTGCTATCTGCGTGTACGCTGCGCGTACCGCGTGTCACGTGTAACCGCCGTGCAGCGTGCGTGCACGTGCGTGTAACGCGCGTGTGACGTGCGTGTCATCTGCGGTACGTGCGTGTATCTGCGTGTACCGTGCGTTACGCCGCGTTTACGTGCGTGTAGTGCGTGTACCCTGCGTGTACGCGCGTGTATCCGCGTGTACGTGCGTGTACTTTGCGTACGGTCGTTGTTACCCGCGGGAATTTAGTAAATGTTGATTTTGTGCTTGAAAAGTCCTTGCATTTTTGGAAAGAATCCTTGCGCTGAATAAAAAGAAATTTTGTACCAATCAATAATGTGCAACTCAATAAAAATATGCGTTAATAAGCTTTAAAAAAGTATAGACACGATAGACAGTTAATTGATGGATCACAAAATTACAGTAGTCTGCTAAATTAAGGTATGGTGTTGCTATCGATGAACAGTTTTAGAAGGGTTTATTAATGGGATCCAGTAAAGGTGCCCGTCACACCATAAGTCGATACCAGTTGAAGCGTATGGTGCGATAAAAAATAGTGGCATAAGTTCCGAAGCAACTCACACGCGCAACTAATAGGTTTTATAGGTTTGTAAGTACGCAACAACACGCAGCGTGATCGGCAGATCACACGCAGTGTAATCAGAAATTTGAACTGTTCAATAATTCTCTGGCGATGCTCCGGATCAAATTATAGCAACAGGGACGCCAACAGGTACGCTACGTCGGCGAACACGATCGCCCAACACGATCGGCAACACCGCATCGCAACAGCGTACGCAAATCATAAGTTTAGCATGCAGGTGATCGCGCAGGTCTAAATTTGAGGTATCTGCGCCGGTTTTTGGTTTGAGCACGTACAATGTTGCGAATTGATTGTGATCTGTTGCGATCGTGTGTTGCGATCTAGTTGCGACATAGTGTTGTGCGTGGTATGTGCGTGTAGCTACCCCAACCTATGTGCGTATTCCAGCGTATCCCCACACTATTAGTTGCGTGTGAATCTGTTAGTTTGCGTACTACATGCGTGTGAGTATCAATGGTATTAAACTAGTTGCCTTTTTCTAGATCGGTGTCAGTTTGTCTGTGGACCTCCGAGGTGACAACATGAGTACCTCTTGCCGCTTATTGAATCAATTTAATCTGGTCAATGTATGGCACACTTAAACACATACAGTGGCGGGTTAGACCATAGATAGCAGGCCAGCCTTGACTTATGTCCTCTAACGCACCAGTTCTGGTGAGCCCGCGAACGAGACCAGGTGCATTCAAGAACTTTATGAGATGCCCGCCAGAATGTACGATGAGCATGCTACTCTGAGGATGCCCCCGATGAGGTTGTACCTCGCATCACAGCAAAACACCAAGTACAGGTTCCCCTGGACCCTGGCCTGGAAGCTGGAGTCACTTTGCGGCACGCTGGCCTCGGTACAAGAGTACTCCGACATGGCAGTTTTACCGTATATTACAGGTTTATATTACAGGTTTTTACCACGTAGAGCCGATATTCGCATTTAGCACGCAACTAGCACGCAGCGTTCAACGCAAACTTGTAAGTTTTGACGCAAACTCACACGCAACTAGGCACGCAGGTCCAACGCAACTTGGTAAGGTTTGAACGCAACTGCACACGCAACTCGCACGCAACCGTACGGCAGGTGATCGCAGATATTGGGGATCATAAGTTCAACGTTGCGCAACTCACACGCACCCCAATACGTCATATCCCACACGCAACCCACCAGCAACGCTCACACGCAACCCATAGGTTGAATAGGCCTAGAATTGACAAAAATTGTTGATGTTGGTTGGCGTTTGCGTGGCGTATAAAAAGTATTTTTTACACGGAACTCATAGGCTTTCAGCATTAACGCTATGGTTTGACGGGGCTGTAAGTTTAGAGGTGACACTGATTAATAATGGGGTTATTATTTAAATTAATCACGCGTATGTTTGTTCCTGTGTATAATTCGATAAAAATGTCCGTGAATTCGGATAGATATTCTTTGCAAAAGTCCTTGAAAAAATGTTCAGTCCTCCTGTATGAAAACCATGGCCCGTGTACCGTGCGTGTACCGCGTTGTACGTCGGTGTATCTCCGTGTACCGCGCACGTACACGCACGTGCACGCACGCGTGACGCTGTTACACGCCACGTACACCTGGTACACGCAGTATCCCCTCCCATTACAAACCTACTAACGGTCCGTCCATACATCACAGATATATACACGTACACAAGAAGTAAACGATATTACACATACACGTACACATGTACACATATATACATTACACGTACACATGTACACATACATTACACGCTACATCATCGTACGCAATAAATGAACACAAAATACGCACGCACCACAGCATAACATACAACAAATCTTATAATAAACATACTCCACATAAATCTGATTGCTATACATGCAAGATCTCTTCGTAAAGAAGAGGCAGAAGAAGCCACACATGAGAATAAAGAAAGGTATGCTGCCTGAGCCATGTGCCAGCGTAAAAATAACAATGACTAACATACTATACCTCGTATAATAAGAAAAAGCTAACGAAATAACAACAACAACAAAAGCAACAACAACGAACAACAATCAAACAAGCGACAGCAGCAGCCAGCAGCAGCAACAACACCAAATGATTAGGACGGCAACATAACACGGTGACAATGACGAAACGATGACGCATGACGACATGTTGACGACCGACGACAACAAGAACAAAAACAACAACAACGGACGAACGAACGACGACGACGACGATGACGACGACCGACGACAATAATTACGAGTAACAACACAGCAGGCAATGATGAAATCCACTAGTTTAGTTTAAGTAACGCTTACTGATACAGTATAGTACGATGACACGTACTAGGTGTAATCTCATACTATATGTACACAGTAAAGTTTACAATAGATCCAAGATCTGATTATAATTTAATAATACTTAAATAATGTATTGATTTTTATATTAATTAAAAAATGTGGATAATCAGAGGGCTTATACAGGCTAGAGTTAATTAGCCTACTCATTTCTCGCATTGGCTTATACACGTGCGCGTACTATCACCACGTCGGTCACCCCGGAGTTAGCTGAGTATGTGGATTACTATTACTAGTATATATGTTCTGCGTGTTTTCTGTTTTAATTTGAACGTTACGCAAAAATCGCGCATACATTCTGCAAGCATTCTGCGAACATACGGAGACGGATACTGTGTTTCATGTAAGATATATGCTTTATTCTTGCTATATATTCCAGTGTGTTTCGAGCAGGCAATTATGATATATATCAGGATATTATAGTATATATATAAATATGTCGTATGCGTGCGTGTTTGTGTGTGTGTCTGTGTGTATGCGTCTACGTGCGTGCGTGCGCATTGTAGTGTTTGCGTGATGCTTGTGTGTGTGTTGGCGTGCGCGTGTGGCTTGCGCGTGTGTTGTGGTCGTGCGCGCCTGCTGACTTTATTCCATCGGGTGTTATTCATCATTCCGCCAGCACTGCCGACATGTGATGAATCCGTGTGGGTGCAAGCCGATTGTGTGGCCGTGCGTACGTGCCGTGCTGCGATATGTGTGCTTCATTTCCATTGGGTTATTTCATCATTCCCGCCAGCCAACTGCCTCAGTGGATGAAATCCGTGCTGTATGCGTGCGTGTTGAGTGTCCTTGTGTGTGTTGTGTGTGTATGTGTGTGCGTGTGCGTGTGTGCTGTATGCGCTGCTTGCGTCCGTGTGCGGTGCGTTGCGTATACTCTTGATTTTTGCGCGCCCGCTCGTTGTGTGGTGTGTGTGTGTGTGCCTGTGTGTGGTGGTTGTGGTGCATAATGTGTGTGTGTGTCTGTGCGCGCGCTCGTGTGTGTGTGTGTGTGTGTGCGTGCGTGCGTGCGTGCGTGCGTGCGTGCGTGTGTGTGCTTCATTCCATCGTTGTTATTCATTATTCGCGCAGCAACTGCCTCAGTGGATGACTCCTCAGGCGAGCGTAAATCGGCTGTTCAGCATTGAGCCGCATGGCTTCACGCTTCCTCGCCGTGACGGCTGCGGCAGCTTCGACGTCCCCCCACCGACCGCACACAAGGGACCCGCGCCCGTGCACGTGCGTCTGCTGTCCTACATACCCAGGAAGGGTCAGGTATGAGCTACAACACGTGTCGATAGGTGGCTGTAAACCACCAATAATAACCACGATAGTAAGACTGAAGCCGTGAAATACACGCGTGTAGACAATTATGATTAATCTACTATATTATTATTATTAATAATATTATTATTATTATTATTATTATTATTATTATTATTATTATTATTATTATTATTATACCATTTATTATTGAGCTTATTATTATGGTTATATTCTACCTAATAACATGTAAATTAATTTAGTAATAATTTAAAAAGTTCCTAATGCGTATGTATTAATGTATGCTAAAGCTATGTAAACACGGAAATAAACGTGTGTGAATATCTCTCTAAAAATACCACAGGCACCTGAGACAGGTGTTAGGGTTAGGGTTAGATGTGCAACATGCATCTTGCATGGATAAGATCTCCAATTATAAACATGCTCTATGCACCCTAGCAGTATTCGTTCATTTGTTGATAACGATGTCCAAATTCTTTAAGAGGGGTGCATATACAGTGTGCGCAGACGAATTTGCATGCACCCAGGAAACTCAGAAATGGAGCATAGGTTGTAGAAGGGTTGAACTGTATCAGTTGTTATATGTGTACACGCGTCACGACAGAATGAACACTCGAGCAAAATGTTTCTTCTGAATCGAAGGTAGCATGCGATGATATCGATTTGAAACTTTAGATAGTTGTGTTTGCTTTTTGATTGTTCAGCATGTTGGTTATTGCACACGGGCACGCATGCACGCGTGTAATCACACGCACACACATGCATGCATACACACGCGTACATGTACACACACGCACGCATGCACACACACACATATATAGGTTGTCTGTAATTTGTACGGTTTAACTTTGTATTGTAGTTTGACGCGTCGCTGCCCGGCGTGGATGCTCCGCAGCCCCTCTACACGACCGAGCGTTCGCGCTGTCTCATCATACACTGTCATGGCGGCGGCTTCGTCGCCCAGTCGTCCAAGTCACACGAGGTGCGCTCGTCACGGCGGGAATGAAATGTCACATGCTCGAAACCCAATTTGTTTGAATGAGATGATCACGTTCCCCTTGGATATCCTTGTTAGGTCGATCAAGCAAAACCAATTCGCGTGTGATTTTTGCACGTGGATGCCAAAAAGGGCTAAATTTGTGGCACTTTGTTGCCAAGCATTGTTTTTAGCTCATCTGACATAGTCAGATGCAGCTTGTAGAATCGCATGAGTGTGCGTCCGTCTGTCCGTCCGTGCATGCGTCCGTCAACAGTTGGGCACAAATCTAAACGGCTCGACGTACAGATTCGAAAGTCGGGACGTGGGGGGGTAATCCAAAAACGAGTTGGGATGTCGAAGCTGGGGGTCAAAGGTCAAAGGACAAGAGGTGTAAAAGAAGGGAACATTCCATCCTTAACTTAAGGTATAGGGAGGAAATGCAGAATTGCGGCACAAATCTAAACGGCTCGACCTAGGCTCGTGATAGTCGGTGTATAGCATCATGGTAGGAAAAACCATCACTGTGCTGAAATTGGAGGTCACAGGTCAAAGGTCAATGGGGCACAGGGCAGATTTTAGACATTTTTTGAGGACATGGTCTGACGGAGCGATTGAAAAAGTCCGATTGAAAGGACCATGAAATGTACTTTCTGCTGGCATGCGAAGAGTAAGTGTCGGATAACCTTTTGACCCTCAAGAGGACGGTTAAACATGGATTTGTTTCTGTCAACTGCGTTGGCGAGTACCTGTGAGTGTGGAAAGCTCCCATTTTACAATGAAATTCCACACATAACTCTTACTTGAACAACGCTTACTTAGGAGATGATGACATGTAGTGTACATTATGAATAGTTGGAATACAGTCACTAGCACTCAAATAATTACCCAGGAGTGAGGCTGCGGATTTCCCAGACTTAATTTTCTCATCAAATTTTGGCACCAATATAGATGCAAGTGTGTACGTTCTTGAGCTTATTCGGTCCACTAATCACTGGCCTACCTTGTACTGAAATTAGTTTAGAGATATTTGCTATCATATTGCTGTAAATTGTAATCTTGCACGAGCTGCTCTGCCTCTGGTTGTATCAACCATTGAGCTATTTTTAACGAGCCAGATGTGCCTCGCAAGGGTTTAATATACCTTATTACCTGACATCATAGAACGCACGTTATGTATAGTAATAATATGGTAATTATTCGCTCCTGCTTTTTGCAATTCGTCGTCACACTGACAGCTGCCATTGCTGCAATGCTTTTGCTGACCGATGCAACGATGCCTTTGATAGCGGCCCGCCATCTATCGGAATTTTATTACACTAGTTTGAAGTGTTTGTTTTTTTTGGGTTAAAAATGAACGTATGTATAGGACGTCTTGCTATGCACAAATGAATTTATCAGCAGAACACCAGACACCAGATGAGCCCTGTCGCTCTGCGGCACTTGTTAGAATGTCCTGTCACAACGATGATTGGCTAAAGCTACTTATTGATCATGACAGTGGAATAGGACAATCGTAGCTATCACGATTACATGTTCCACATACGACATATTTCACATAGCTCATGCGTGACACATGCAACCAGATCACTTACAATTCGAGGAGTTGATGCATTATGCACAATCAATGTGTAATTAATATTATATTTATTTACGTGTTGTAGATCTATCTGCGCATGTGGACGAAGGATCTACAGGTTCCGATACTCTCCATCGACTATTCGCTCGCGCCCGAATCACCGTTCCCCAGAGCTTTAGAGGAGATCTTCTTCATTTACTGTTGGGCTTTGAAAAACTGCCACCTACTGGGTACGTGTTAAAAAACTGCCACCTACTGGGTACGTGTTAAAAAACTGTCACCTACTGGGTACGTGTTAAAAAGCTCACCTACTGGTTACGTGTTAAAATATTGTCACCCATTGGGTACATGTTAAAAACCACCACCTACTGTATGTGTCTCCTAGACAACAATAACCACCCACTAATAAGCCTAATGGCTCAACCATGATCCAAAGCATCGCAGGTAACGTAAGGATGCTATCACGTTTTTGTTATTTCCCCAGTGGTCATTTCAACAGTGAACCTCTCTGTGCAGTATGTCAATATTTTATATTTTGTGTTTGTTATTGCCATAAATGTGTTTGAGGTTAGCTGATTATGTAGTCTCCTCACTATTACATGTTTTGTCATTGCTAAGAAACCCCGGCAGAAGACTCATTGCTGCAGAAACAAGTGAATCAATCAATCAACCAAACAATAGTCAAATAACAATCAATGAATCCATCGATTAATCACTCATTAAACCAAGCGACCGCCAAAACAACTATTCGATTAATGAATGAATCAAACCAATCAGTTAATCTATCAACCAATCTATCAATCGATCGATCAGCGAAGCCCCGTCCCCGTGTGTGTTGCAGGATCGACAGGTGAGCGAATCTGTGTTGTCGGTGACTCGGCGGGCGGTAACCTGGTCACTGCGCTCACGCTTCGCGCGATCACGAACGGTGTCAGGGTCCCGGACGGACTGCTCACGATCTACACGCCATTTGTCGCCCTCTACACGCCGTCGCCCTCCCGCCTGCTCAGCATGCTGGACCCACTGCTGCCCCTCGGCATCCTAGCCAGGTGTCTCGCAGGTAATGCTGCTAGGTGTTCTGCAGGTAACGCTTTCAGGTATTCCACAGATAACGCTGTCAGGTGTCTTACACGTAATGTTGCCAGGTGTTCCACAGGTAATGTTGCCAGGTCTTCCACAGGTAATGTTGCTAGGTCTTCCACAGGTAATGTTGCCAGGTGTTCCACAGGTAATGCTGCTAAGTGTTCCACAGGTAATGTTGCCAGGTGTTCCACAGGTAATGTTCCCCGTGTTTTCCACCGGTAATGCTGCTAGGTGTTCCACATGTAATGTTGCCAGTTGTTCCACAGGTAATATTGCTAGGTGTTCCACAGGTAATGTTGCCAGGTCTTCCACAGGTAATGTTGCCAGGTCTTCCACAGGTCATGTTGCCAGGTCTTCCACAGGTAATGTTGCCAGGTCTTCCACAGGTAATGTTGCCAGGTGTTTCACAGGTAATGCTGCTAAGTGTTCCACAGGTAATGTTGCCAGGTATTCCACAGGTAATGTTGCCAGGTGTCTTGCAGGTGATGCTGCTACGATGATGCTGATGTAAGAGGATTTGTGGGTGAAGAGTGCAAGACATGTACATATAGAATGCACCATCGTTTGTTGTGAAAATTCAGTACTGCATGTCTTACAAATATCAATTGATCTAATATCAGGATTCAAATGAACGTTTTAAAACAAATTATTAAATTATTTTCCAAAAGCTTATTACTAATTATACATTAAAGGTTTTATTGTGAATTATTTTCAAATTAACGTGCCTTTGTAACTAAAGCTAGTAACTATGCGTTCACGTAACCGTGTGTGTACCTACAGCATCTCTCTCTCTCCGTCTCTCCCCCGCACACAGCGTACGCAGGGCTCTCACCGCAGGAGTGTCCCGAGCTTCCCCCCGAGCCGGCCCTCCAGCGAAGCTCCTCCACCAGCAACATCCGCGAAGACATCCTCTCCTTCCTCGGCAGCTTCAACCGCTGGACCACCGCGGCGCCTCCGCCGGCGCCCACTGATGCGGTCCAGCGCTCGCGCAGCACGGTCGACTTCACGGAGTACGCGCGCGGGCTGCGCGGCGGCGGCGGGGTCAGCGGCGCCACCACCGCCGCCGACGACGACGACGACGGGGAGGAGGATACGACGCTGTACGACCTGCGCTCCGAGATGCGGCGGAGATTCACGATCAGCGAGATCGCGACGCCCCCTGCCGCCGCGGCACCGACGCCGAAAGTGCGCCGCATGAGCTGCACGAGCATCTCCGAACGAGACGACGACGACGACGACGACGACGACGGGGATTGTGGCGCCCCCGCGGTCACGTTCGGTCTCGACGATCTCGACGAGACGATGGAGGAGGACGAGGATGAGGGAGCGGAGAAGAAGGAGGAGGAGGAGGTCGCGGTGCCGGGGCTTCAGCGGCCGTCGTCGGCAGGGAGGCTGCGCCGGCGCAGTCTGAAGCTCAACGGCATCATTCCGACGCACGGTGGCGCCCCCACGCACGGCTGTGCCTCCGCACGCGACAGTGACGGTGGCGCCCCCACTTGCGACATCACCCCTACGCATGGCAGCGCCCCCGCACGCGACAGCAATGATGGCGCTCCCAACCAGACCGTTCACGCGGGCGTTAATGGGACGGTGGAGGCGCCACTGCACGTGACGATTCCGGACGCGGCAGACAAGGAACAGCAGCAGACGACGTACCGTCACACGGCGCAGAGTCCCGTCGTCTCACCGCTCGAGCAGTTCATTCACCTGAAGATTGATCGCAACCCGTTCATGTCGCCGTTGTTTGCAGACGACAGCTTGCTGCGAGAGATGCCGCCCACCACCATCATGGTAGGTCACGTGTGTGTGTGTGTGTGTTGTGTGACAATCGCTGGTGTGGTGCGTGCGTGCATCGTAGCGGTGCGAGTTGCTGGTGCGTCGCGTGCCACGTGGCGTGCCGTGCGTGGTGCATGCTGTCGTGGTAGCGTCAGCTGTGATAGACAGGAACCTGTACAGTTATCGACGCTGTGATTTGCAGATCGCCGTCGCCCAGCAACCGCTCCATTGGGTAGGTCACCGTGGGTGGGTGGTGCGTGGGCTCGTTACAAACGTGCGCCTTCGTGCGCGTGCGTGCGTGCGTGCGCTGCTCGTGATCGGGGTACGGTGTGTGATAGACGCAACTGTCATCGTCGTCGCTGTTGCAGAATCGCCGTCGCCCAGCACAATCAATGGTAGGTCACTGTACGCTCTGTGTGTGATCCTGTGCGTGGCGTGTGGTGTGTGTGTGTATGCGTGTGTTGTGTTGTGCAGTGCGTGCTATGTGCACGTGCGAATGCGTGTGTGCTGTGGTGTATGCGTGCATTGTGTAGTTAGGTAGGTGGGTAGGAACGTAGGTGGGCACGTGGCGAGGTAGGCAGGCAGGCAGGTATGGGCACGGTGATTGTACGTACGTACGTATGTATCATTTACTGTAAGTAATACCACGTTGCTGTTACGTATCTATGTATGACAGTGTGTCATTACTATGTATTATATATACACGTGTGTGTTACATGTAATAGTGTGTGGTTGCACATGTTGCCAGACGTGTCATCTGGACCCGCTGCTGGACACGAACTCGGTGAGTGTTGCGAAGCAGTCTGCGCGCGCTGCGCGCCGCGACTGTGCGTCTGACATGTTCGGCAGCTGCCCATGGCTTCCTCAACTTCACAGTTCGTCAGGCCGCACGCAAAGCGCGCGTCCGAGGATGTCGGCGCCGCGGCGGACTGGCGAGAGCTGCTGGGCCTGCAGAGGAGGGACCGTAGGAGAAGGAGCGATGGGAGGAGGGAGGAGGGGTGGTAGGAAAGAGGAAGCGCTTGGTTAGGACAGGATGGGAGGAGAGAGAGGAATGGAGGAATGATGTGGGCGGAGGGAGGTGTGTCGGATGTAGGGAGGCTGGACGACGCGAGGCAGCGCGGTGGTAGGAGGGATGGAGCGAGGGGAGGCGTGGTTAGGAAGGATGGGACGAGAGAGGAGGGGTGGTAGAAGGATGGGAGGAGAGAGGAGGGGTGGTAGGAAGGATGGGACAGAGAGGAGGTGACCACCGATAGTGGTAGAGGATGGGACGAGAGAGGCGGGGTGGTAGGATGGACTGGCGAGGAGGAGAGGAGGGAGTGGTAGGGTCAGAGGAAGGTGGTTGGTAAGGCATGGGAGGAGAGGATGAGGGTGCGTGGAGATGCAGGAGGCATTGTAGGACAGAGGAGGGAGGGTGGCAGGCTGGGGAGGCATGGTAGGAGATGGGAAGGAGAGAGGAGGGATTGGTAGGGAGAGGAGCGGGTTGGTAGGAGGCTGGAGGAGAGGGAGGGAGTGGTGAGGAATGGATGGGACGAGAGAGGAGGCCAGGGGTTGGTAGGAAGGATTGGCGAGAGAGCGAGGAGGTTGGTAGGTTAAGAGATGGCAGACGAAGAGGAGGGGTGGTAGGAAAGGATGTGGAAGAGAGAGGAGGGTGGGTAGAGGCTGGGCAGAGAGGAGGTGGTAGTAGAAGGGATTGGACGATGAGAGAGGGGTGGTTAGAAGGATGGACACGAAGGGAGCCGGTGGTAGGAAGGATGGGCGAGAGAGGGAGGGGGTAGGTAGGCTAAGGATGGAGTGAGGAGGGAGGATGCAAGTAGGATGCGGCAGGAGTGAGGAGGCGTGGTAGGAGGATGGTAGGGAGAGAGAGGGGTGGAGGAAGGATGGGAGGAGAGAGGAGGGGTGGTAGGAAGGATGGGACGAGAGAGGAGGGGTGGTAGGAAGGATGGGAGGAGAGAGGAGGGATGGTAGGAGAGAGGAGGGATGTAGGAGAGAAGGAAGGGATGCAGGAAAAGGATGGGAGGAGAGAGAGGTGGTGGTGTAGGACAGAGGAGGGATGGTATGGAGAGGTACGAGATGGCTGCAGAGGATGTGGATATGGGTAGAGGCAAGGGAGGCGATGGTAGGAGTATGGAGGAGAGAGGAGAGAGGTGGGATTGTAGGTAAGGATGTAGGAGAGAGAGGGGACGGTAGCATAGATGTGTAACATGGTAGGAGAGGAGGGGGATGGTGGAGGAAGCATGGTATGAGAAGTGAGCGTAATTCTGGGTACGGCTACTTTTCAACGACGTGCGAACAGTTAGACGCGTCTTGCGTCCCTTCTGTTGTGTAGAATTGTGGAGGTATGATGGTAGATGTTTTGGTGCTGGAGTGAGGGTTGTGCGCGGTGTGCGAGATTCGCCATGAGTATATCGCGTTTGTTCGACAGCTGGGAGCTCCGTCTCAGGCCAATGCTCAGTGCACAATAGTTACACGAAGAGATTATGGACGCGCTGTTTAGAAGTTAATATGTGCGTGGTCACTGTCTCGTGTTAGGAGCTGGATAGCTCTCATGGCCATAGGGTGAAGTCCAGACGCCATGACATCACTCCTCGAATAATGCGGCCATAGGCTGGAGCGATTTCACGTGACCATGACGTGATCATTCTTATGACTTCTTTCTCACGCTGTTATATCTATCTATCTATAATATATAAATTCTGTCGTTGTTTTATGATTTATCAAGTTTATTTTCATGCGAATAAAAATAATAATATTTATATATATTATCATTATCCAATTGAAATGTTGTGGGCGCACACGGTTTTTGGGTAGTGGTGGCCGATGGCGGCAGTGGCGCGTTGTGCGTGGATATCGAACGTGGTACGCTAGCGCATATCTAGTTGTTATGAAGCCGTTATTTTCGCGGTTAAATATTTTCGCGATTCAGACGACGGACATTTTCGCGAGTAGTTAATTTCGCGGTCGGGACGCGGTCGCCGAAATTCGCAAAAATTAAACCACCACGAAATATACAGCTTATACAGGAGATCAGTGGCCGTGGTCATACCGACGTAATCGTATTGGATTATTCTAAAAAGCAATGCTAAGTAATGAAGTGCTGGACAATGAAACAATGAAATAATCAAGCCATTTTAATGCATGCACGTGTGAAAAACGTGTATAAACTGGGTGAGATTGACCGACCTAGCAACACTATCCATATGAGGTGTGGCTATCTCATCTGGCAGATTTTGTTAAATGGCAGGGCGGATTCAGACGTATTTGCCGTATTGGGTGCACTTCGAAGTTGCATTCGAAATTTGCGCTAAAAAATACGAAAACAATTTGATGGAATTTGGCTATATTTTATTTGTTTTCTTTTTCTTCTGATTCATTGACAGGACTTGAAGGAATCAAAATTTTACATGGTAACAAACTAGCTTTGATATCTGAAAAAGAAGGGAAGTGCTTGAATCATTCTGCATTAATTGCTGGTATGCAAAGCGCAGACAAAATGAAGCAGAAATAAAATTCCATATGGTTTTTAGCTATTGCTGCTTGACTAAATGTGTGCTCAAATGGTGCTCATTTTTGTGCCCAGGTACCCTTGAAATTTTGAAATTTTCTGGGGGAGGCCCCCTAGACCCCCGCCATGTGCTTCCGCGCCTGACGGCGCCCACTGGGGGTGGTGTGCCCTTTTTGGGGGATGTGCCCTTAAAATCTGGAAAAATACTGTCTAGCTTCAGCCATGGATCCGCCCCTGAATAGATATCATAGGCGTTAGATTTCAGGTATGTGTGATGTTATGTAGTTGCAGTTTAGTTTAATTTTGTGGCTGTTAAATCAATACACTGCCGTGTGTGGAATGCTCTTGCGTTATGGCGTATAGAAATTCGTAGCCGTTGGCTAATTGCCATCGGTATGCAAATTACTGATTTAATTTACTCAGAGATATAGATCAGTGGTCGAGAAAAGATGTGTAAAGTAGGTGTGGAAATAGATTTAGACCCATGTTTTATCTATATACTTTATGCTACTTGTGGCGATATTAGGATAAGCAATACTAGGAATTCATACTCATCATCACTACAAAGCGAGCGGTTTAATGCGCATTGTCAATAATTTTGTGATATCTTGAGGTGCGCATGCGCGCTTTCATTTTTATGAATGTAGATTGTTTGAAATATCGTTCATAACTAATATTTATGTGATGTATTTGAGTCGCTGGATTGACGAGGTTTGGAGTCGTGGGTGCATCTAAGAAATATTTATGGAGCTGGGAGCGGTTCGGGTTATGGTGTGGGTCCGGGAAGCGTGGAAGATCACAATCCGATGTTATCAGGAGTGAATAATAATAGATCATAATAATAATCTATTATTATTCACTGCTGATTATTATCGGTCAGTTCGCTACACCTGTTACTCATTCTAGAAATACCATGCAAATTTCAACCAGTCGAAACCAAAAACGATTGTAGATAAAGTAGGCTATTTTATTCTATTTATACGAAGTTTTAATACAATGATATATACGATGGTGCGAAACGGGTCTAAAGTGGGGCGAACACCCGGACTTAAATTGATGAGGACGCCACCTCATGCCGCCCAGTACTGCACGAAGGGTCGTATAATGTCGTATAATATGTACCCGAGGTAACTATCTGATATGGTAAGGGCGGCTTATTGAGTCGGGCGACTGAAATAATCGCCCGATAATATCAAAACGTTTTAGGGCCGGACACACTAGGCGATTTTACACGTGTGTGCGTGAGTGCGTTGGTGCGTGTGTGTACAGGTACACGTGCGTGCGTGCATGCATGTGCACGTAGACGTGCGTGCGTGCGTACGTGCGTGCGTGCGTGCGTGTGCACGTACACCTGCGTGCATGCATGCGTGCGTGCGTGTGCACGTACACCTGCGTGCATGCATGCGTGCGTGCGTGTGTAAATGTGCGTGCATGCGTGCTGTGCACGTACACGTGCGCGCGTGCGTGCGTGCGTGCGTGTGCAAGTACACGTGCGTGCGTGCGTGCGTGTGTACGTACATGTGCGTTCGTGCGTGCGTGCGTGTGCACTTACACGTGCGTACATGCGTGCGTGCGTGGAACGTACACGTGCGTGGCCTGCGTGCGTGTGTGAGTGTGTGCGTGTTCACGTACACGTGCGTGCGTGCGTGTGTGCGTGTGTGTGCAGGTACACGTGAGTGCGTGCGTGCGTGCGTGCGTGTGTACGTACATGTGCGTTCGTGCGTGCGCGCGTGTGCACTTACACGCTGCGTACATGCGTGCGTGCGTGTGAACGTACACGCTGCGTGCCTGCGTGCGTGTGTGAGTGCGTGCGTGTTCACGTACAGCGTGCGTGCGTGCGTGTGTGCGTGTGTGTGCAGGTACACGTGAGTGCGTGGGTGCGTGTGTGTGTGCACGTACACGTGCGTGCGTGCGTGCGTGCGTGTGTGCGCGCGTGTGCATGTGCACGTAGACGTGCGTCGCGAACGTGCGTGCGTGCGTGCGTGCGTGTGCATGTACACGTGCGTGCATGAGTGTGTGCGTGCGTGCGTGTGAACTTACACGTGCGTGCATGAGTGCGTGCGTATGCATGTACACGTATGTGCATTAGTGTGTGCGTGCGTGTGCACCGTACATGTGCGTGGCGTGCGTGCGTGTGTACGTACACGTGCGTGCGTGCGTGTGTACGTACACGTGCGTGCGTGTGAACTTACACGTGCGTGCGTCCGTGTTTGTGCACGTACACGTACGTGCGTCCGTGAGTGCGTGTGCAGGTACACGTGTGTGCAGGTACACGTGTGTGCATGTGTGCGTGCGTACGTGCGTGTGTGTGCAGGTACACGTGCGTGCGTGCGTGCATGCATGTGCACGTAGACGTGCGTGCGTGCGTGTGCACGTACACGTGCGTGCATGCGTGCGTGCGTGCGTGCATGTGTGTGTGCGTGCGTGTGCACGTACACGTGCGTGCGTGCATCGCTATTACATGACATGACATACTAAACATGAAACATGCTATTACGTCAGTATCGTTGAACAACTCTGATTGGCTGATGAATTGTACAATCCGGCGACTAAATTACCGACCCGGACACACTAGGCGATTTTATCGGGCGACTGAAATGATCGCCCGATAATATCGAAACGTTTGATCTATGCGATTAATTTCGGGCCGACTAAATCGGGCGACTAAATCGGGCGACTAAATCGCGCGAATGACTGGACACACTAGGCGATTTCACAGGGCGATTTAGTCGCCCGCGATAAAATCGCCTAGTTGTGTCCGGCCCTTTAGGGTTAGGGTTAGGAGTAGGCGTAGGCGACATACTCGCCGACACCTCGGGTACTAATATACGACAACGACCCCTTCAGCCCCAGTACTGGCTCCTCCACCGCGCAGCCCACGTTATAACATAGGTTCATGAGGCAATGCAAGTAGTGGTTGATACTAGCCGCGGACACGCACTTACACGAAGTTCTGTAGTTTTGTGCGGTGCGCACACGTGAGGTATGCGTGAGCGTGGTACGGACACGCGGCTATCCCTACGAGCGTGCTACGACAACGCCGTGATATCTTGCGCGTGCCGAGAGAGAGATTCCAATCGGAGTCAGTCAGTTTGCACCGCTTGCTGCTACGCGTTGCAATCTTCCTGGTGGAAATTATATACTAATTAAGCCCGGCGCACACGTGGCGATTTTTATTGACAGTACGTCGACTCGACAACAAATATCAAATATGTTTGATATCCAGCGACGAGTTTCTGGCGTTCAAAATCGGGTGACGCCGTGCAGCGCACACGTTGCGATTTCTCGGCGATTTGTTGCTGGCAACAGAATCGCCGGTACTGTCGATAAAAATCGCTACGTGTGCGCCGCGGCTTTAGAGACACTAAATTATTTGTACATAACGGAATGCTTGTATCGCGGATTGTGCTATGCCAACTTAATTTTTATACAGTTATACATGGTAATATCAATAGCAGCCAACTCGTTAAAGTTACACAGCTGCATCTTTATTACTGTACTACCAGTAGGTATAGCAAAGCCTATCATAGATTTTTAGATCCGTATTACTAGTATCCTAGATATATGCTCTGAGCGCGAACGCGGTGGCAGTGAGGGCGCACTTGATTCGGTTGCCAGAGAGTTACAGAAGAATACTTGGCTACAGTACACGTCAGTTGAGCGCTGTCGCTCTGCGGCACTTGTTTTATGTAAGGGAATCTTATTCTACTGCCTCGCCGTTTCTTGCCGTTTACGCGTGTCGGTGTAGACTTCACATGTAGGTGAACGTAGAGTGTAGGTGGGTATATCGTACACAATTGACGTCGATCGTTGATTGCATTATTTAGGCGGTGCCAAGCTATCCCCACAGCTAACCACAGCTGCCAAGCACATCTAATTGCTGGTGGAGGTAGAGGTCGTCGTGTTATAAGAAGAACACTGACATTAGAGCTGTGGTTAATGTGAGGGTGGCATTGATACGCGCTTGCTTAGGTGCGTCCGTTGGTGCAATGTATCATCATTCAAAGAGATTCAGTATTATTGAACAGCTGTGTGAATGAAATAATGACAGAGTTTCCGACATTTCCGAGTCGCGGAACCTCTGCAGTGTAAAGTATGTTTGTTACTAGTGATAGTCATCGTTACTAGATTACTCCGGCATTTGAATCGTAGATCGAAACTATGCTAACAAGCAGATGAATGATTTGCATATCAACAGTCAGGCGAGTGTGCGGGTAGATAGATGAATACTCCCTGAATACTGTAGGAGTGCGTCTCTGTGCTTTTTGGTGTGTTCACCTCTTACTGCAAATGCATATGTCATATATCTACACTAACACGTTTAGTTATATATATATATATATATATTATATATATATATATATATATATATATATATATATATTATATCTACAGGTCAGTGTTTATATATATCGTATGTCTGGAGTCCGAGTCTTTATATATTATATATTTGCACTAATAGTGTTTATATATTGTATACTCTACATAAATGGTGTTTATATATACATTATATCAAGAGTACATAATGGGAGAGGTGACTACAGATTTACGGTAATAGCTATGATCTCGTATCGGTATGTGTGCGTTGTTATACAAAATAATAAATATATATATATATCGTCATTTATTAGCAGTTGTCTATTTCTCATATAAAATCCGACCTATGTGGAATTTTCACTTGACCAGTGAGAGGCAAACATGCCTTGCGAAAACCCTTATTGGTTCTTGTTGTCTAATGTCTACCCACACTGTAAACGGTGCATAGGCCTGACCTAATCCAATTATTTCACGATTTCAAATTGGTCTATCAAGACGGTATAACTGCGATGAATGCCAAAACTTCTATTGAATCGAATCTTTGAAAGAAACGTCCCTAGATGGACCCAGTAGTATTCGCCAGGAACAAGAAATCTGGAACATGTATTTCAAAAGAAAACCCGGTTTTTCAAAAGTGGAATCATAGCTTTTATTACAAAATACTAGTAGCTACAACTGCCCCGATATTAGGCATGTTTCCTTCCATACTTCAAAGCAGACCCTTATCATCGGCATCATCATTGCCATCATCATCAATGACACACATCTTATTTACCACACGTTTCTTAATATGGGAGCGGTTCTTGTGTCAATAACAAAAAGCCAGCAAGCACAGTCACGCGGCTGGCCAAAACAACGAAGCCACATGCACGCGAATATGACGTCACCCTACATGCCACGTGTGAATGACGTCTCATCTGCACGCGCGTGACGTCACAACATCTACGGCATCAACCACAGACGTCGTAACGTCTGCCGAGTTTTCCTGGAGCGCACGTATAAAACACAGCGACGCGTTCTCTCTCTCTGCTGCTCGCTACTCGACCCTACTGGTTCCTCTACATGCTAACAGCTTAGCTCGCCGCCTTCCTCTCTCTCTCTCCACCTCAGTTGGAAGCCATGTCCCGGATTCCTCGCCACCTCCGCGTGCGTAACCGGTGACGACGCACGCAGGTGGAGACCTGTGTGAGTCGTCCGCGGGCGGGATCTCGTGGGAGCCCTCAGCGATTATCGATACGGCTTTGTTGTAATAATACGTCTCGCGCGTGGCGATCGGTGACCGTGCTTAGGAACCTGCTACATGAGCAAGCTACCACGCACGGCAAGAGGCAGCGCAGCAGCGTAAAGAAAGCCACCTCGTCGCTGACAGGTAGAGTAAACGTATACATACTTACGTATTTTCGTGGCTTACGGGACTCGGTTTATTCACAACCCGGTGGAGTCCTATAAGCTTAAGGCCGGGCTAGTTATATTACTCATATTTCTAGCTCATTAAACTCATTATTATAGTTGTTTGTTGTTTAGCTATGGGTTCAGTATTATACACCTCAAGCAGAAGAGCCTACACAGTGTATACAAACCAATGGAGGGAGTGAGGTAAGCCTTAAAAAATAAAGCTTAAAATAGTCTTCGAGGATAAAAGATGGCAAAACAAGAGTGCAGGCCTTATTGCCTAATTGATGGTAAACACATACCTGTAGTGGGGAGAGAGATTATGCAGTAAGAGCTTTCTCTTTAGATAATTACCTTCTAAGTTTGGGGGTCCGTCTAGTGCATTGAGCGTTTTTATAAGCCGAGAAATACGATATGTATACATGGTTATCTCTACATCAGTAGGTAAGAGTAATAACTTATAATTAGTACAGGCTAGCAGAAAACCTGTCACCTGACTCGACTCCTATTCTC